>NC_058408.1:66621496-66644116 GCF_002201575.2 Neomonachus schauinslandi
CACCTCACACCTGTCAGAATGGCCATGATCAAAAAGATAAAAACACAGGAGATACCCAGTGTTAGCGAGGATGTGGAGAAAAGGGAACCCTCTTACACTGTTGGTGGGAGTGCAAACTGGTGCAGCCACTCTGGAAAACAGTATGGAGGTTCCTCAAAAAACGAAAAACAGAACGACCATATGGTCCAGCAATTCCATTTTGGGGAATATATATATAAAAAAATGAAAACAATTCAAAAAGACATCTGCACCCCATGTTCACTGAAGCATTATTTACAGTAGCCAAGACACGTCTATGGATGGATGAACAGATCGAGACATCGTGGTATAAATGTGCACAATGGAATATTATTCAGCCATAAAAAAAACGAGGAAGTCCTACCACTCGTGACAACATGACGCCTTCATTACGCTAAGTGAAATAAGCCAGACAGAGAAAGGATCTCACTGATGTGTGGGATCTAAAACAACAAACAACAAACTCAGAAAAAGAGATCAGATGTGTGGTTACCAGAGGGGGGGTGGGGGGGCTGGAGGAAGGGGTCAGAGGGTCCAAACCCCAGGTGCATGGTAAGTAAGCACCGGGGGTGTTGCGTAGCCGACATGCTGTGGTCTTGGAGGGAAGCTAAAATGCTGAGTTCTCGCCATGAGGAGGAAAGTGTTTTCTCTCTTTGTATTGGATCTGTACAAGCAACTGGACATTAGCAGAACCTGCTGTGGTGATCATTTCACAACAAGTATAAACCAAACCCTCACACCGTATGCCTCAACCTCACACCATGACGGGTCTCAATTATTTCTCAGACTGGGGAAAAATGCTTTTCCACTGAGGAAACTGTTCCCTCAGCCCAAACGATCTTGGGGTGACCTTGCCCAGACAATCTGAGAGGCGCCTTCCCTGCAGGCAAAGCTGTGGGACCACGTACCCCCCAGGGGGCACATGAGGTGGAGGGCTGCAGACAGAAAGGGCAATTTCTCGTAGGACTCTGCCTGATGGGCCGAGCAGCCTGAGCGGACACGGTACCCCGGACTCAAAACCTCGGGCAGGGTTGAGCTGCCCGAGGCCACACTCTCTCCTCTCCAAGGCTGTTCCATCGCTGGGCCCGATTCTGCATTTCTTTGGCTTTTCAATGACCTCTGTGTTTCCCTGTCTTGCTCGAGGGCCCGCTGGGTTTGTGGGGATTCAGCATTCTTTCTGCCCCAGCGAGGTGACCCTACAAATACATCTGGAGGACCGGTATTTGGATTCTAAGTGGGGTCTAAGTCACGCCCCGCAACTGCGGAGGCCGCTCCCACGACAGACCGCCCTCACCAGCTGCTGTTGAGCAAACCTACCTTCAATCTTCGTCTTGAAGTGAGGGTACCTGTTGAGAATCTCCACCTGCTTCCTCCAGTCGAAGCCATTCCGCCAGTAGGAAAGGACTTTCCTCAGGTACTTGGAGTTGAAGCCAAAATGGAAGCGCACGTCCTCCAAAGGTGGGGTCAAACGGACCCTGTCGATCCTCCAGTGTAAGTCCTGGAGCAAAACGCGGGACCCCGGGGAGGGAGAGGGGTTGGGGGGGGCAGAGCACAGAGCAGGTTTGTTTCCAGAACGCAGAGGAAGCCTGCAGTGACAAGACAGCGTGACAGCAGAGGAAAGCCGCCTCGTCCTGTTGGAGGGTGAGGAGGCCGCTGGTCTGCAGATGTGCGTGCTGGGCTGCCAGGTTCACCCCAGAAGGAGCCTCCTTGTTTCCCACAACAGTGGCTGTTCCCAAAGCCTATGTTCTTCGCTTTTAAAAAAATTAATTTGAGAGAGAGAGCGTGCGTGTGCGCTTGCAACGGGGAGGGCAGAGGGAGAGAGAATCTTAAGCAGCCTCCCCGAGCACAGAGCCCGATGGAGGACTCGATCCCGGGGCCCTGAGATCACGACCCGAGCTGAAACCAAGAGTCAGCCCCTGAGCCGATGGAGCCCCCCAGGCACCCCTATGTTCTTCACCTTTGACTTCATGTTTACTTCTCTTTGTTTTTAACCCCATGAACGACACGCATCTTTAACTTCTCTGGGCTTACGCATGGCCGGCAAACCTTTTGTCAGAGGCCAGACAGTAACTATTTTAGGATTTTTTTTTTTTTTTAAAGATTTTATTTATTTATTTGAGAGAGAGAGAATGAGAGACAGAGCACGAGAGGGAAGGGGATCAGAGGGAGAAGCAGACCCCCCGCTGAGCAGGGAGCCCGATGCGGGACTCGATCCCGGGACTCCAGGATCATGACCTGAGCTGAAGGCAGTTGCTTAACCAACTGAGCCACCCAGGCGCCCTATTTTAGGATTTTCTCGCGGCCACTGGGCCACTCTGTCCCCGGAGCCTGGAAGCAGCTGGAGGCAGGGCGTGGACGAATGGACATGGCTGTGTGCCAGTAACACTTTATTTACGGACACGGAAATCCGTGTGCCATGCACAGTTCACCCATCCCGAGACTGCTCTTTTTGGATTGTTTTCAGCTGTTTAAAGATGGAAAAGCTCTTCCTAGCATGGGGGCTGTATAAACAGGTGGCAGGACAGACATGTCCCACGGGCTGTGGTCAGCAGACTCCGAGCCTCGGCACTGAGGGAACCACGGTACCTCCGTTGGGATCAAGACACAGACCAGGAGAGAAGGCGCAAGCCGACCGGCCGAGCATCGGGCTAGGATGTCCGCGTCCGCTCCTGGGGCCTCCCAAGTGTTACCTTCTCAGTCAGCGTCCTCCCGAGCACTCCAGGAGCCCAGGGTTCAGATGTTTGAGACTGAGTCTGAGAAGCCACGGAAGGCGTTATCCTCAGGGCCCAGCCTCCGCCTTGAACAGTGAGGCGGCGGCAGCCCTACCCAAGGAGCGTCCGCCTGCTTTCTCTTGGGTGCAGCCCGCTTTCTGCTTCTTGAGAGCTCACTTTTTATTGGCACGTCTTACGGCGTCCTCCCTCACTGATCCCTCAGTTACCTTTCCTCCGTGCCCAGTCCTTCTCTCGACTACGGGACTATGAGGGAATGGTGGGAAGGGCCTCTCTCTCCACTGGGCACCCAGCACCGCGCCTGCATACAGCAGGTGCTCCGATATGCATAGCCCGAGAGCAGGAATGGGTGGGGATGTCCCGGGTCCCATTCACCCTCCTGGCCCAGGATCCCACCCCACTGGGCACGGCCCCCTAACTCCAGCGTGGGGAGGGGCACAAGCTCTGGAGTTGGATGGACTCGAGTTTGAATCCTGCTTATTATCTCAGTCACCTGGGGTAAATTGCTTTACCTCTCTGAGCTTCAATTTCTGCACCTGTAGAAGGAATGCCAGTCCTCACCCTACAGGGTCACTGCAGGGACTGAACGTGACCACAAGCACCTGGCACACAGCAGGCGCATAATTAATGCTGACCCCGCGGCAGCTTCTCTGTACCCGAGCATTTGATGTCACCATGGCTCGCTTCTCACTTAGGACCTCCGCCCGGGGCCCTGATGAGAACCTGCTGGCTTTCTCTTGCAAGCTCACTCCCAGGGTTTCATGGGGGCGCAAAGGAGGAGGAAGCTGCTTTCTGTGACCTTCGATGCAGGTGCCCGGGGCCAGCTGGCACGCCCCTCTCACCTGGGCCCTGCTGGGCCTTGGGCAGGGGAAGGAGGAGACAGAGGAGGAAGGAGCAGAGGGGACGGTGGGCAGGGGGGCAGGCTCTGCACCTGCCCGGTGGGAGAAAAGCATAGGGAAACCCGCTCCCCAGGAGCGGGTTCCCCATCCCAGCCGCAGCCTCATGGGAACCATTGAAGGGGCCTTGTTGCCCTCCCCTCTGCTCAGCCCCCCTTACCTCGATCTCCTCCTCGGAAGTCTCGACCTTGAAAGGGCGGATGCTCTCATCCTCTGCAGCTGCGGGCCTCGCCCCAGGCCCCCACCACCCATCTTCAAGAGGCAACGTTTCCTCCTTGTCCCGGGAAACAAACCAGTAGATGACAAAACCCAGCACAGAGGTGAGGAGAATTTCCAGCCACATGATTCCTGCAAGAGCGAGGAGACGCTGAATCCCCACCTGCTCTCCCACCTGGCCCCTGACGTCATATACTTTTAAAGTAAGCACCACGCCCAGCACGGAGCCCAGTGCGGGGCTCGAACTCACGACCCTGAGACCAAGACCCGAGCTGAGATCAATAGTCGGACCCTTAACTGACTGAGCACCCCAGACCTCAGGTACTTCTAACTTAGAAAAAGAATATAAGCACATAGAAGAACCGGAAACCAAGGAAAAAAAGACAAGATTCATCTGTACTTCTACTGAGCTATGAAATTCATTCTTCAAATTAGAAATATATGGACTCAGGGCAGCTTCTCCATAAGCCCCGGGTGTGGGGGCTGCACTTCCACGGCCTTGCATTTCTCTGAGGGTCCTTCAACCCTGGAAGCTTCTCTCCACCCTCGTGAGCTCCCCCATGCCCCAGGAGAGCTGGGCTCCGGAGGCTCTGCCCCTTACTGTCTCTGGAGGGACCTGTCCCCATGCACATCGGGAACCAGCAGGGAGGTTCAGGGGGTGTCACAGGGGGAGTGTTACGAGGCCCGAACACGGCCATACGTCTCAGCTGTAATTTTAAAACAGTTTTAAGAGATGGAATTCACATGACGTACAATCCACCTGCCTCAAGTGTAGGATCTGGTGATTTTTAATGCATTCGCAGCTACGTGCGGCCAGAACTACCATTTTAGAACATTTCCATTACCACAAAGAGAAACTCCGTAGGTCTCAGCCCCTTGATGTCTCTATGGCGGCCCAGCCCTAGGCAACCACGAACCCCCTTTCTGTCTGTGTAGACCCACCTATCACGTTCGTAGAAGCTGTCCAAGTCCTCTTTGCCGAAGGACCCGCTGGGGCCTTGCCGAGGCCCTGAGGTTGGCTCCTGCCGCAGCCGCCCCCCTAAACCGGGCCACCGGGGGGCTGGTCCTTGAAATCCTGGTCCACGGGTGTCCAGAAATCACAGGCTCCCTGCCCTTCCCGCAGCACCTCAGAGATCGAAAGTCCCTTGCTGTCCCCACCCCACTGATACAGGGGACAGGTGTGTGCCCCCCTCCCCCCAGGCCTTCTCGCTGCTGGGGGTTTGCGGTCTGGGCAGGTGACAGGCAGTGTTGGGGAGGGCTTCCTCCGGGCTCTGCTCGGAGCACTCTGTGCCATTCAGCTCACCTAATTATTGTAATAGGCCCATTTTACAGATGAGGAAATGAAGGCTGAGCAGTGTGTCCAAGCCCGAAGAGCCCGCAGATGGGGGAGGCAGGTTCCCAAACTGGATGGACACCCTCCCACCTTACTCCCCACGCTTGGTTACGCGGGGAAGATTTCTCTGCACAATGGAACTGTGTGCCTCTCGAAGGCAGGGAGGATGTCCTTTGCCGCCCTAAACCCTCTCTGTTTCCCTCTAAGGTGGCACGGCGACGTGGACGGCACCACCACAACTGTAAGGGAGCTAGCTCCTAGAGAGAAACTAGGATAAATCAAAACCTTGCAGGAGAATTTCCTACAATCTCTGGAAAACGGGCAGAATCTACTAGAACTGGACCTTGACGAAGTCTGTGACTCAGCAATTACCCCAGGTATAGACCCGCCCTGAACGTGTGCACGTTTGCTAAAAGCCATAAACAGCAGCTCTATCTGTGCAGCCCCCCAAACTAGAAATGACCCAACGCCACTCATTCCGGATCACGGGGTCTTCACGATAGCACCCTACACTATGAGACGGTGCCAAGCCGGGGAGCCAGACTCAAGAGAGCACACGTGGCCTGATTCCCTTTATAGAAAGGAAAGGACAAGCACGACCGTAATCTACGGCGAGACTCCGGGAAGTTTTCCTCAGGCGGCGGGGCGGGGCCGGCACTCACAGCTGTTAAAGTCCCGTGTGATTACAAAGTGTGGAAGGGACAGGTCTGCACGCGGCCCAGGGAAGAGAGACGCGAAGAGCAAGGCTCGGGCAGGAGCAGGGCACAAGTCAGGGGTGCGCAGAGCCGTCGCCGCAGGGACACTCTGTTAGGAGCCGGGGTGGCCACGGTCACGGGCCCCCCGAGCCTGCATGCTGCCCCTCAACTGCGGCAACCCACCTGGGCTCTGACTCTTTACTCAGCAAGACAGGCAGCCTGGTTCCCGGAAGCTGGGGGTGCACGGGAGGGCTGACCCGATCGCTGGGTCCCCTGGCGGGGGCGACACACTATCTTCCAGCCCCACCACACGCCAAGTGACACGCAGACCCCTTGTGGGTTTGGGGAAGCACCGTGATCCATCTGGGTATCACCGTTTGAGGATCCGGTGTGGCTTTCCCGGAGAACCCCCATTCCGTGGCCCCCCCCCCCCCCCAAGAGAAACTCTGACCACCCTGACTTTAAGAACTGGAACATCTTGTGGTTTACAAAAAGGGAGCTTCTGCTGTTTCCGGCAGTTGAAATCCCAGTGCCACCGCTTTCCCGCGAGCTACCAAACCACCCTGCACATCTGTGGCCTCGTAAACTGGGGGTAACCATGCCCGGCTCAAAGCAGGTGCTCCGCCAAAGTGCCTTCCTTCCCCTGAATCCCTTTTTACTGTGCGCAATCTTCAGGCTGGCAGAGACCCCAGAGGACGCCGTCTCTATTAGACAAATGAGCCCGCACCCCAGAGCGGTGCATGACACGGGCACCTGCCATCTGGGAGTATCTGCTCCCCAAGGACGGGGCTTGGGAGGATGGAGGCGGCGCGATGGGACCTCTGGCCATCTGCATCCTGAAACCCCTGTCCCTGGGCAGGTGCCCGTCTTTGTTTCCGTCTGTCCTGAGAAGCTGCAATTCTCAGCCCTGGGGGCAGATTTCTGTCCGGCCTTCACGTTTTCAGGGAGAGCTCTTGCACAGGGTCAGCTCCTGCTGGAGTAGAAAACACTCCACCCCCTTCAAAACATCAAGGTTCAGGAGCCACTGTGAAAACTTCAGAAGAGTCATGCGATGCAGAAGCAGCAGGCCTGCTTCGTGGGGCGGGCTCCTGCCGCCCGAGCCTGGGAGGCACGCTCTGAAAGCTCCCGAGACGTATTCGACCTGACTGCATTGCCCTGTGTTGTTTGGTTCGTAATGCACTTTCCCAGAACCCAGACCAAACACTCTGCTGGGAGAGCTGGGGGAGCAGAGGGGAGGAAGTCTTTCCCAACGAAAGCATTTTTTCCTTGGAGTTAGGCTACCCTTCCTAAAAAAGAGATCAGCTTGCCTCATAAGGAAAATGTACTTTTTGTTGTAAACCAGCCTGATTTCTTTCTTTCTTGTTTAGCATAATACCTGACAGCGGTCATGTGGTTACAGGAGACTGTGCTCAGAGGGATGTTGAGGACTCGGATAAGAAACGAGATCCTATGGAGTTTAAATCCCCAAATTCTTCCCTGAGGTCAAGTTCCGGACACATACTTATGCAACCGGGGGGGAAAAATCACGATCGGGGCGCCTGGGTGGCTCCGTCGGTTGGGTGTCTGCCTTCGGCTCACGTCATGATCCCAGGGTCCTGGGATCGAGCCCCACATCGGGATCCCTGCTCAGCGGGAAGCCTGCTTCTCCCTCTGCCCCTCACTGGCTTGTGCTCTCTCTCTCTCCCTCACTCTCTCTCGAATAAATAAATAAATAAAATCTTTAAAAAAATCAGGGATCAGTTTGCAGCGAAGAAGTTACTTGGGCAATACGGTGACCTTAGGACTGAATGTAAAGTACTTGAAAGTGACAAGGGAAGCCCCGGGGGCAGTGAACTGTTTCCTCCTGCCTTGCTGGGTCTGACTTAGGAAGCACAACTCTAAATGCAGGAGGGCAAATAAAGGAGGCGCTTCCGTCTGCCACATGGCTGAAAAGAACATTAGTCTGATAATTTTACCGAATGCCATCTCTCTGTTGTGCTTGGGGCAAAAACACAAGTTTAAAAACAGACAATTGGGCGCCTGGGTGGCTCAGATGGTTAAGCGTCTGCCTTCGGCTCAGGTCATGATCTCAGGGTCCTGGGATCGAGTCCCGCATCGGGCTCCCTGCTCCTTGGGAGCCTGCTTCTCCCTCTGCCTTTCTCTCTCGCTCTGTCTCTCATGAATTAAAAAAATAAAAAATAAAAAAAAAATAAAAACAGACAATTCATTTAAGGACTGAGACTAAAAGCTCCACTCTTTTCTTGTAACTTGAATTTGGTCTGTATAAAGTATCAGGAAGTCATGTATTCTTGTAAAGTAAATGGGAGATTTGGATTGGTGCCTTGGAAAAGTAAGGATCGCTTTCCTTTTTGGACCAGAGACGAGCTCAGCAGACACCGCGCGTGCGTGTGACGAGGAGCCGGGTTCTTTGCAGGCACAGGGAGTGAGCAGGCGCCCACGCTCCAGCAGGACAGACGTGCTGATGGACACCTGACACCCTCCCAGGGATGGGCACAATGATACACGTACGCAGGTGGAGAATCGTGCAAAGGTGGGCATGGTTAAGTCGGCCACAGAGGCTTCACGAGGAGGCAGCGGATTGGAGGGATACCCCAGGGTCCGTCAGCAGCGCACCTGCAGCGAGGAGCCCCGAGGGCCCCCACGTGGGCAGTGCTGGCGCTGACAGGCGAGAGCTCCGGGGTGTGGCTCTCGTGTCTGTCCCCTCCCCACCCTTCTGTGATGTGTTACTTCATCATGACGCCGCCGGGGGGTTGTAACTCAGAGTCAGGATTGCCATTCAGGTGCCCCTTCTGTGGACTGGGAGCCGGGACTCGGGAGCGAGGTAAGGAAATGGGCACGGCGTGGCTGCGTGAGAAGGTGGGCTGGCCGGTTTACTGGGGACCCAGCACTGTGCCCCCGTGGCCTGCAGCGAGCTGGCCGCTCAGCAAACATGCGCCGGGACTGAGGCAGCGCCGCTAGGCACCAGCGACCTTCCGCCCTTCCTTCCCGGCTCGGGAGTTTGCTTTTAGCGGCAAAGCCCAGCTAAACGCTACGCTTCTTGGCCCTCCCCGCAGCTCCATCTGATGGAGGGATTAGGTGCCGACAAAGAGCCGTAAGTGTATTTGGGGCAGAGCCACCCGTGGCCCCGACAGCACTGGGTATGAATTGGGAAAAGACGCCCGTTCTTCAAAACGCGATCAGAAAATTAACCTACTGTACTGCTTCGGTCATAAGATGCCTCATTGTCATCTGCTGGAAAGTATTTGTAAGTAAACATGCAAATCCACGATGTGGGTGACCTGCATGGCATCTCTCGGGTCGCACAGTGCGCCACCTGCACGAGGGTGCATGGGTCCTGCACGTGTGTGGCAGACCACGTAAAGGGCGCTGACTCAGCTGGGAAGCGTGCACCTCTTGCCCTTCCCCTTCTTCCTTCGTGCTTCTGGGGATACAGATGTGATGCCTGGACCCCGGTAGCCATTTTGGGCCAGGAGGAGATCTTGAGGAGAGAGGTCAGTGCTGGGGCAGTGATGGGGATGACGGGTTCCCGCTGACCGTGGCGCCAGTGGCCCAGTCCTGGATTACTTACTCCAAACTTCCTCTGGCTGACAGGGGAACAAACTTTTTATTGTTTGAGCCACTGTCACTCTTGTATTATATCAATCCTCACGAATTGTGAAAGTCGGGGGGAAAAGAAAATATACCCAGTCCTCCCTGTGGACACTCTCTCAACAAGAAACACTCAGTCTTCAAAAGGTTCACTGCTGTATCCGCGCTCCCTGGCTGAGACATGTACCCGATGAATAAACATTGTCCTGTGGCCGGGCCACAGAGAAGGGATGTTCTCCAAGGGCAGACACAATGCAGTGGTGGGCGGGGAGTCCATGGAACCCGCGCCCTCATCCTTCTCGAGGACAAGAGAGGGTGTCTTCCCACTCGGCTGCTTCTTTACATGAAAGGCAATTCTGTGACATCTGTCAAAATGTGAACCACGTGTGACCGGCAACTCCACGCTGGGATTTCTCTCCCCAGAACATGGAACCTGCGTTGTCATAAAATGTCTTATGCACAAGAGTATTTGCTGCAGGTTTTCTCCCCCTGCCCTCTCGGTAAAAGGATAAGACAGGAAACAACCTGAATGTCCATCAGCTGGGGACGGAAATAAGCTGTGACGGATTCACTGGATGAATTTAGGGCCAGCCACCCCAAATGTGCCCCTTTGGCATTGTGATGATTTTAAATAAAAGTCACTTAGGAAGCAGCTGGTGCGAGAGCCCTCAGACCCTCCTGTGTCCCCCTGAAAGCAGGAAAACAAGCCTCCCAAATGGAAAATGCCCTTCCTGTTGTAAGAAGTAGAAAGACACCCTTACCGCCAGAGATGAGGACTTGAGAGCTGAGGAAGCGGTAGAAACAGGCTGTGTTCTGTGTTTCTAATCTACTAGCCGCGGTCTAAATCCTGATTAGAATTCCCCCGATTGGGCGCCTGGGTGGCTCAGTTGGTTAAGTGACTGCCTTCGGCTCAGGTCATGATCCTGGAGTCCCGGGATCAAGTCCCGCATCGGGCTCCCTGCTCGACAGGGAGTCTGCTTCTCCCTCTGACCCTCCCCCCTCTCATGTGCTCTCTCTCATTCTCTCTCTCTCAAATAAATAAATAAAATCTTTAAAAGAAAAAAAAAAAGAATTCCCCCGATTAAGGCTCGCAAACGCCTGTTTTCTTGATCCTCCATTCCTCACACATTGATTGTCTCTTTGTCTCAAAAGTATAAAAACTGTCTACCTCAGTCATTTCTTTGGGCCCCAATGTCTTTTTTTTTTTTTTTTAAGATTTCATATTTATTTGAGAGATAGCGAGTGAGAGAATACAAGCAGGGAGATCAGGAGAGGGAGAAGCAGGCTCCCCCCAGAGCAAGGAGCCCGACATGGGGCTCGATCCCAGGACCCCGGGATCATGACCTGAGCTGAAGGCAGATGCTTCACTGACTGAGCCCCCCAGGCGTCCCAGGCCCCAATGTCTTTACTGGACGTCCGTGCACAGGTCATAAAACTTTGGGGTTTTTCTCCTGGTTAATCTGTCTTGTGTAAATTGAATTCTTAGTCCAGCTGAAGACCCTGAGGGTAGAGGAAGAAGTTTTCCTTCCCTACACTATGCAGAAGGTCACTTACCTGCAGTTCCAGAAAGATCTCCCTGATAGTTAAGTGAGAGCAGCAGGTACCACCGTGTTGACCAAAGGACACAACGTGCTGTGGACAGTCTGGGAATTCACCCGGACGCTGGCAACAGTGACTGCCCCAAGATTTTATTTACGATTTAAGCAGGGGAGGAACAGAGGGAGAGAGAGAATCTCCAGCAGACTCCACGCTGAGCAGGGAGCTCGATCCCACGACCCAGAGATCGGGACCTGAGCCGAAACCAAGAGTCGGATGCTCAACCGACTGAGCCACCGGGGGCCCCATGAGGGAACAGTCTTGCACTAAATAAGCTTTCGTACCTTGAAAAAAATCATCTTTCACCAAATGCATGTACTATCTAGTCAAAAACAACATAATCGTACAATTTTTAAAACAGGAAAACACGTAAGGGTGACGAGAGTCTTCCCTGTGACTCGGCGTCAACAGTGAGTCGGACGCCGTCTCCGGGCCAGAGCCGCACAGCACACGCTCACGCAGCTGTGGCCGGGGTCCCGTTCTGTGACCTCCTGGTGGCCGAGACCCCGTCGGGATAAAGGACAATCTGGAAGTCCAGGGGCCTCTGTGGGCCACAGGCCTGGTGGAAATGTGAAGCCAATGGGTGAACAGGGCAGGCCGGGCTGACAGAGATCCTGTGTCCAAACGGGGCCGTCCCTTCCTTGCGCGTGGCCCCTGCCGGCATGGGTGACAGACATGTGCGTGGTTCTAACCTAGACCCCAACGCCCCCCTGCCAACGCGCCTGCTCCCGAGGATCTCAAAGCCTCCCCTGGTGCATCTGCAATTGTACCGTGATCTCGTCTTCTTCCGGGGTTCCCGCTCACCATGGCGGGCACTACCCACCTTCCGAGCGCCGCACCAAAGGCCCAGACCATGACCTTGAACCCTCCTGCGTTCCACCCGCGTGGATGCAACCTATCGGCAAGTTCCAGCAGCTCTACCTCCAAGATAGTCTCGACTCCACCTCCGTGACCACCTCCCCTGGACCAAAGCAAAGCCCCGGCCCGTACCCTCACACGTGTGCTGCCCCCTCCCACATCCTCTGCAGTCAGAGTGACCTTCAACCCGCTTGCATCCCATCCCTCCTTAAAACCCTCGAATAGCTTCCCACTGCCCTTGGAACAGAGGGACACCGGCTCGGCCTTCAAGGCCCCTGCAGTCTGGGCTGCCCACCTCTCCCCTCCTCGCCCTCTCTGGGCCCAAACCCCACCTTCTTGGGGTCCTTCGGGCTCACCACGCTCTCTCCTCCCGCGGGGCCGATGCCCGTTCCTCAGTCTGCTCTTCCCTCCCCTTCTCAGCTGCTTAACTCCCACTCCTCCTTCAGATTTCAAATCTAGTGTCCTTTCTCCCTGCAGCCTAGCCTGACCTCTTTCAGCTCGGTGCGCCTCCCAACCCTAGCTCCTGTCACAGTCACGTTTGTTCAAGGTTCTGCGCTACGGGCCGCCCCTGCTGGAGGGAAGCTCCTTGCGGGTCGAGACCCTGTCTGCCTCGGCTCCCCTCGGGTCCCCACTGCTTGGCGTGCCCTGGATGCTCAGAAGTATCCGTCGGATGAATGAGTTTAACGATTCTTCGAATGACAGTGTTGAAACTTTTTAGAACTTTGGAACCAAGAGATGGCTGAATGCTCCCCGAGGAATCATACAGGACCCACTTCTCAGCCTACTCTGTAGATGAAGGCCCCCTGTATCTGAGATGCAGGGAGAGGGCTGGGTAGGTGGCAGGGGGCGCCACGGCAGATCTCCCCCAGAAGGAAGAGTGGACCGCCAGTACGCCAGGCAGACTGCAGATCTCGGGGTTCTGGATCTAAACAGATGAGGATCAGACTCAGGACCCCGCTGAAGGCAACGGGGTGGGGGGTCTGCCAGCCTGCTCTCAGAGGCCCCTCCCTCACACCCAGGCAGGTGGGAGAACCCCACCATCAGCAAGTGCTCCTGAACTCACTGAGAGTAGCAGCCAACCCGGGCCCTGCACTTACCCGTCTGGCCTCGGGCCAGGGCATCCCAGGCTGCTCTTGGGAGGGGGCCCAGCTCTGCTGCCCCCGGGGGACCCCACCCTCCGCCCCCGGGGCCCTGATGGTTTCCTGTGACTCACACTCACATGAGAGGGAGAACCTCAGCCAATTCTGGGGGGGGTGTGTCTCAACAGAGAACTCTGGGGCAGAGGCGTGGGGGGGACACGGAGACACCACGGGCCCCCCTGACACCAGGCCAGGCAGAGAGGTGGCGCTGGGGGTCTGTGTGCGCCCCCCCGGGCCCAGGCCCCTGGCCGCCCTCCCCAGTCTGGCCGCGCCTGCCTGGGTGAAGGCAAAAGGACATCCAGCGGGGAGGGACAAACAGATGGCTTCCCTTCCGGTGCAGGGCCGGCCTGCCAAGGCAGGAAGAACGGGAATGTTCTGCCGCCCAGGCACTGCTGACAGCCACCGCCCCAGCCAAGGGGCTTCCTGAAGTTCCCTGGGGCCGAGAGCACCCTGGGGGTGCGGCTGGCCCTGGACGGAGTGGGGAGGGGGGTACATCCCGCCCGGCCCCACACAGCCTCTGCTCCCAAAGACCTTTCCCCTGGACCCCAGTGGCCGATGGGGCCTCAGAGTGGGCGATGGGCGAGGCCCGGGACAGCCGCCAAGCAGCACGCCCTGCCCCCCTGCCCCCCCACCCCGCCCCGCGGCCTGGAGCACAGCCTGGGACAGCAGCTTGGAGCCAGCCCCGAGGTTGCAGGCAAAAACCAAGCAGAAGGAAAGAGCAGTAAAAACAGCGCGGGGCGGGGTGCGGGCTTCTTGGGGGGAGCCCTGCTCTGGGCCTGGTGGAGGCTCGTCGCCACCTGCCATGCGGCCTGTCCCCCACCCCCCAAACCGACTATTCGTGCCTCTGCGTAGACAGAACATGACTGGTGTTGCTGGTCGGATGGAGTGTTCTCGGAGCCGGGAGCCAGCCGGCCGCTGGTCAGGCGCTGGCTGCCTGCCTCCGGTCCTGGCCCTTCTGCCCACTCCAGGCCAGTGACCCCACCTCTCCACGCCTCACTGAACTGGGGGGATTCAGAGAGTCACCTACGCGGGCACTCACTTTGCTTGTCAGTCCCCAGAACACCCCGACCCATGTCCTTATCCAGCACTTTCCCTGAGGAAGTGCTTCCCGAACTGAGATGGGGAGCTGAGCGGTGGTCCTCGGAGGAGCGACGGCAGAAAGTGAGGGGTGCCCAGCCTGCCTCTCCAGCAGCGGGACAAGGGAGGGCCAATGGCAGGGCTGGCCGACCCCAAGCACCTCAGGAGAGGGCCCGGGGAATGCAGACTTAGCTGCCGAGCAGAGGCCCACACAGACCCATGGACACAGCCCTCCATGCAGGCCTGGGGCTGAGTAACGCAGGGGGCCCCGGGGTCACTGGAGGCCCTGCTCCCTCTCCTGGGCTGCCCCAGGAGACCGGGCCAGTTCTCCACTGGCCTTACCTTACAAGAGAAAAGCCCTGAGCAGAGCTCAGGTCACTGCCTCTGAGGAAAAGCAATTTACCTTGCCTGGGATTTCAACACTTGGCATCCCATTCATGAGGAGCGGGGCCGTGCAGGCTGAAATGCGGTCATGTGCATACTCCATCTCCTTCCCCTCTGCCCCCCAGGGTGGCCAACCCTCAACAATGTGCTCCCTGGCCTGGAAGCTTCCTCAATGTTGTTGTGTAAGGCAATAGCGCCCTTGGCCGGGCCAGGGGCCTCGCTGAGTAACCTAAGCCAGCTTTCTCCTCTGGCGAAAGGCCCCATCCAGGAATGTTCTGGGCTGTTGGTATCTTGGTAGGGGTTAGTTTGCTTGCGGCAATGTCTGGGTAGCAGAAAGGAATAAAAAGTTGCAAAAGGCTAAAAAGACTTCTCGAGTACGGTGGAAGGTCCTGGCGGACACAGCAGCCTGCCTTGGAGGGACAGAGGCGGGTGCAGACCCGGGCGAGGACCTGCCACCTTCCTGAGCGTGGTGGCTGGGCCTGCTGGCTGCCACCTCGCAGCGACCATGTGGTCCAGCAAGTAGGCAAAAAAAAAAAAAAACAAAAAAACCCAAAAATGGGAAAGTGGAAAAATACATCCATGTCCCTCCAAAGACTTGGAAAGAGAGTCAGACTCCCTGAGCTGCACATGTCACTGCGTTGGGTCCAGGGAGACAACTGAATTCAGTGTATTTATCAATCTTCCCCAAAGGTAAGGGCGGCAAAAACTGTTCCCGACCCGGGGACCTCCTGTTCCTCCCATGGTCCTCCTTTGTGGGTCAGCTATAGAATCTTCTGGAACGTCTCTGAGCTCCTCGGAGACAAGAACCTTTGTCCCCTAATGGGAGCACCTCCGGCAAGGCCTCGGAGAGGGAGGCTTTGCAGCAGCGGGACCACGCACCCACACACTGGACACAGTGGGGTGTCCACGCCAGGTCTGTGAGCCCGGCTGGGGGAGGGCCTGGGCTGGACCTTAGACGGTGAGGAAGGGTGAACCCATGACCTCCCTCAGGAAAGTAAACACACCTTGATGGAAGTGAAAACCCCAGTTTGAACTCGGTTTGCACCGAGTGTGTTTGGTTATATAACCAAGGATGGGACTGCGCGCCCGCGCCCTGTGCCGCCCACGCTCTCCTCGGCGAGAGGGAGGTTTTCCCGGAGCGCACACCATTCCTCTCTCCTTAGGGAAGGCAGGTCGCTGGCTTCTTGGCAAAACTTGGGTCCCCTCTTGGGGAACTGCTCGGGGGCCTTCTCCCTGCTGCACCCCCAACCCTATCCACACAGCACCCTGGAGTGCAGGGCCCAGCGCAGGAACACCCACAGGAGGGTGGGTGGCGACCAGGGGGCCAGCTGGGCTGCTTCAATCCTGAGCCCCCGCCCTCTGTCCGAGGGTTTGCAGCTGCCCTCCTGCCCTCCATAGGCGGCAGGGTCCCCCCAGGCCCCATCAAAACTGACCGCTCCCCACCGACACGTTTCCTTCCCTGAAGGTCCATTTGGACTTCTTAACTGCACAGTTGTCAGATACTAGAGCTCTGGGGCCTTGCAGACTGAACAGCTCAACCCCCTCATTTTAGGGGTGAGGTCCGGGGGGGGGAGGGACATATGGATGGCACAGGTAGGACACACGTCCCCTCTTCTTTCTAGGCCAACTCGCCTTCGCACCACTGTATTACCTCAGTGAAAAATATTGCTGAGGATTCGGGGTCGAGGGTCCTTCCAGAGGTGGGTTGGGGCATAAGCTCCAGGGGCCCCACAAACCCACAGCTGCCCGTGCTTCCTGTGGTCCTCTGGGCCCAGTGCCCCCCCTCATTCTGTGTGCCCGGCTGTGTTCCGCGGCTCTGCGCACCTCCACTCAAGAACGGAGAAATGGAGTCTGGCCGTCCCTGTGCCGCCTCGGGTCTGGGCCCGGGCCAGGACGCTGAAGAGGAGAGTCTGGGTGCCTGGGGAGCAGTTACTAAGCCTGGGGTCTATCGGGCTCGTGCGTCCATGGCCGGGGCTCCCTGTCAGCGGCAGTGGGAGCCCGGGACAGGCCCCTCTGCCCAAGCACACTTGGCCACTTTGAAGAGACACCCCGGCAAAAGGCCCTAGGCCCATGGGGGCACACAGGTTGCAGCAGATGGCCTTGAGGTTCACTCTGGCTACCCTGCTGAGCAGCTACTGTCTGTGTGTCTTTGGAGGTCTTTCCCTTCCTGGCGCTGGGTGGGGGGCGGGGGCAGGCGCAGAAAGTTCCCGAGTCCTCTCGCGCTCAAGCTGGGCCAGTGCCGTTTACACAGGAGGTCATTCACACCGAAGGCCCTGGTGGCAGCCAGGCCCACCACGGATTAAGGTCGTCTGTGCCAGGAGCTCTCCTGCCCCAGGGCCTTTGCTCTCGCTCTTCCCTCAGCCTGGTGCACAGTCCCCGAGGGCAATCTGCCACTCGCCACTCCTCAGGATTATTCAGACATCACCTCTCAACCGCGGCTTCTCTTTCACCTGACACCCCTTCCCTCTCCAGGGTTTTACTGTCTTCTGATGCACTTACATTTTACAAGTTTATTTTATCCTCCGCCTCTGCCTCCTAAACCTGCCCGCCTGGTGAGGGCACGTTCCGCTGCAGCCCCCTGCCCAGGGCAGAGCCAGCGGTCCCTGAGCACCGCCCACGCCTCCCAGGGAAACACACCGGTCCTCCACGGCCCTCCTAGGTGTGGAAATTTGGGGGAAAGCCACTGCCGAACAATCCCGGAACGTTTTGCTAAAGCAGCCGCGGCGGCGCTAGCCCTGAAGGAAGCAAGCTCCCAGCAGACGACGTTACTTTCTGGAGCCAGGATGCTTCCTGAGAATGTTCATCTTCAGCGCGGCTGCATTCAGGTGAGGCCCACGTCCCGGGCACTTTCCCACACAGCTCACTAGTCCGAGCAAAGGCTGAGCTGAGGGCAGAGGTGGCAAATGCACGCCCCCCAGCTCCCCCCTTCCCGGGTGCGGGCTGCAGAGCGTCGCAGACTGCCAGGGCCGGAGAGGAGGGTCTGTCGGTGCAGGCGCGAGGGCAGATCCGGGCTTCGCGGAGCCCGACGCTTACACCGTGGGGGCGGGAGGGCAAGCGGGCCACGCAGCCTTAGAGGAAGAGGTCAACCTTAGCACAGCAGGATTGTGCCCAGGTGTCCCCCGGCTGCGCGGCGGGCAGGCCTGCTCTCCCGGGAGAAGAGCGGGGGGGGGGGTACCGGGCGGCGGACACGGGGGGCAGGAAAGCACACTCCAACCGCGAGATCTGACACAGCTTTCAGGACTCCGGCGACAAACAAGGGCATTTCGCTGCGGGGCGCGACGCACCCTGGAAGCAAGACTCTCGGGGAGTGCGGGGCCTGGGGACCCCCGCCGCGCTCCCCCCCGCCCCTCCCTGTCCCTCCCGTCCCCCTCCTCTGCCCGAGCGCCCTCGCAGGGCCTGCCCGGGCCTCTTCCCCCAGCCGCGCGCTCCTGCAGCCCCGGGGGCCGGAGGCGTGAGCAAGTCACGCCTGCAAGTCCCACTGCCGCCCGCGCCCCCACCCGGCCCCCCGCAACCGCGCGCCCCGCAGCCGTGCCCCCACACTCGCCCCCTCGCCCCTCCGGAACCGCGTCCCCACAGTCGCCCCCTCACCCCTCGCGCCCCCACACTCGGCCCCCCGCACCCCCACAACCGCCTGCGCCCCCGCGCCCCCTTACAGTCGTCGGCTCCCAGGCCCCGAGGCTCCGGCGGCAGCGGCAGGCGCGCGGTCCCCTGCACTGCCGCTCTGCTGGCTCGGGCGGCCCCGCGCTGACCCCGCCCAGGCTCGGCCCCCGAGGGGCGGTCCGCGGTCGGGCCCAGGGCCTCCGGAGGACCCGGTTCAGTCCCGCCCCGCCCCTGTTACCGGTCGGGTCACCAGCCCCCGGGCTGCGCCCCCGCTGGAAGACGGCGCCTCCAAGTGCGGCCCCGGGTGCAGACTCGGAGCCGAGGCGTTTAGGGACCTGGGGCAGTTCGGGGCAGCCCCTGGGTCGGCTGACTCCGGGGGCGGAGGCGTCCTTCGCGTTTCTTCCCTGCAGACTTCGCTGCCCCTGCACCTCGCACACGTGTGGGGCCGGGCGCGCTGGGCAACTTAAGTCCAAACCCAGTCGTCTGCACGGAAGCAGGAACTGCCCCCGGTCTTCCCAGCGAGGACCCAGGTCTGCGGCGCCGACAAGGAAGGGGTGGGGGCTGGGGCTCCCCTGACTCGTCCCACGGGCACTGATTGCAGATCTCCGCCCGGGGACGGCCCCGCTTCCCTCCTCGAGACCCCGCAGCGCCTGTCATGCGCCCAGGAGGCGGCTGTCCCCACGCCCGGCACCCTCAGACCTCAGTTGGCAGAGGGCCCGTCGCGGGGGGGCGGAATGCTGGGGACCCGCCTCCGGCCTGGCCGCTCACCCGGACCCGGGACTCTGCCTTTCAGGGAGAGGGGCTGCTTCTGGCCGGCGGACGCACGACTCATCGCCGCCTCCGGGCCTTGGCTCGTGCCACAGCCCTGGACAGGATGCCTTCCTGCGGCCGACGTGCAGGACGTGCAGCGCCCCGCGCCTTCATTCTACACCCTCCTACAAAAGCCCTCTGTCACCCTGCGGTCCTGGGCATCTCTGTACTCGTTCAAAACTTGCCCTCTGTTACCCCCCGCCCCCCAATCCTTCCCCCAAATCTTTCAAACAGAAGCTCTGGCCATTTCACCAAGGGACTCGAATTTGCTGTTATTCTTAAAACGGCAGTAATGATGAAAACATTTTAAAATTAGATCTTGGTGATGACCGCACAGCCACAACCCTGTGAATATGCTGAAAACTACGGATTCAAACACTTTAAGAGGGTATAGTATGTGATTTATATTTCAGCAAAGTGGGTATTTTTTAAATAAAATAACCGCAGTGACATCGTAACCTCAGGGCTCATGCCTCTATCCTAACATCCTCCTCCTTGGTTAGGGCATCCGTCCAGCATTAGAATATGAACTCTAAGATAGTGGAGATACTGCTTCCTTTCTTTCTTTTTTTTTTAAAGATTATTTATTTGACAGAGAGAGACACAGCGAGAGAGGGAACACAAGCCGGGGGAGTGGGAGAGGGAGAAGCAGGCTTCCTGCCGAGCAGGGAGCCCGATGCGGGGCTCAATCCCAGGCCCCTGGGATCATGGCAGACGCCTACCGACTGAGCCTACCGACTGGAGATATTTCAAGGCACAATCTGTATCTAGGCAGTCGGTAAATAAATAAGCCAGAGTCCAGCTTGGCAGGGCAAACTTCGGACAGATTTCCACTGCTTTTGGTCAAAAGCCACCCAAGGGTTTATGAAGCAAAAGGGTAGGTATAATGTGACCGCCAGGATACCTTCTATATTTTTAAAAACCAGAACAAAGGCTGTTCCTGTGGATAAACTCCTAGAGAGTTTCCAGGGACATCAGGTAGAATGAAAAATAACGTGGGGGAGGGGACGCTTTTAAATAAAAACCGTAGATCAGTTCCTGATTCACCACCAAGGAAACAAGATTCTTTATGTCAAAAGTGCACGCATGAGGAAACATCAGTCAAAAACCAAATAAAGTAACAGTCTAGAAGCTAATGTCCCGTATCTCCAAAAATGTCAGTGTCAAAACAATGTCAGTGTCAGAAAACACAAAACAAGGCTGAGAAACTGTTTCTCACTGAAAGGCTAACGAATCATGAAAACCAACTGCAATGCTCTATCTGGACTGGGCCCTGGGTTGGGAACAGTTCTAGAAAGGATTTACTGGGGACATCTGAGGAAGGTCTATAGATTAAACAATAGATTATAAATGTTACATATCTTGATTTTGAGAACTGAATTTTTGTTCTGAGTGAATATCTGTGATCTTAGGAAAATATACACTGATGTATTTAAGGAATAATAGAACGCCAGGTCTGAAATTGTTCAATCTATCTCTCTATGGAGGGAGAATCATAAAGGAAATGTTGCAAAATATCAACAATTAGCCACTGGGTAAAGAGTATTTGAGAACTCTTTATACTATTCTTGCAACAACTTTACTGTAAGCTTGGAATTATTTTGAAATAAAAAGCTTAAAAACTTGTGGGTCAGAGAGGGGCACCTGGGTGACTCAGTCGGTTAAGCAACCGACTCTCGGTTTCGGCTCAGGTTGTGATCGCAGGGCTGAGATTGAGACCCCCATGTCAGGCTCCACACTCAGCAGGGAGTCTGCTTAGGACCCTCTCCCTCTTCCTCTGCCCCTCCCCGCACGCGCCCCCCCACCCCAACACTTGCTCTCTCTCAAATAAATAATCTTTTTAAAAATTGTGGATCAAAGAAACATACACATTTATCTCAGTTACTGAAAACAACATGGAAATAACTAGAGGGATAAAGAAAAGCTATATATTCCATAGGGACAAAGTGAACAAGAAAAAAGGTAACAGCAGAGGAGAAACATCAAGTTTCTGTAAGGCTGAAAGTAGGGGGATTGATTCACCAAAATAAATAAAGCTGAAAACCTTTCTACAACCAGAAGCAGGCACATTCTTGCTCTAGACCTGCAGAGATCAGCAAACTACAGCCCGGGCCAAATGTGGCCCGCAACTTACTTTTGTAAATAAAGTTTTACTGAGGCAAGGTTGCACTTGTTTGCATATTGTCTATGGCCGCTTTCCTGCTACAATAGCAGAGATGAGCAGTTACCCATACGGCCTAAAAAGTTTATTATTTGGCCCTTTCCAGGAACAGTTTGCCAACACCTACCTTACAGCCCTGCAAAGTCTTAGGAGCTACAGGCATTAGGAGCCTCTGAAGGTAGGGATGTGGGTGGGTGTGGGGAATAGCGACCGGCCACACACCGAGTGTCCCTGCATGGCAAGAATTCAAGGCAAAGAATCATAGGGCATGATTGCTTAATGAGGAGAGAGTTTCAGTTTTGCAAGATGAAAAGCATTCTGCAGATGGATGGTGGTGATCGTTGTACAGCAATAGGAATCAACCAAGTTTCACTTAAATGTACACTTAAAAATGGTTAGGGGTGCCAGGGTGGCTCAGTTAAGCGGCTGACTCTTGGTTTCGGCTCAGGTCGTGATCTCGGGGTGGTGAGATCGAGCCCACGTGGGGTTGTGCGCTCAGTGGGTAGTCTGCTTGAGACTCTCTCTCTCTCCTTCTGCCCTCCCCCATGCTTGCTCTCTCTCTTTCGCTCACTTGCTCTCTCTAAAATAAATAAATCTTTAAAATGGTTTAGATGGCAAATTTTATATGTGTTTTACTGCAATAAAAAAAAATTGGGGGGAAAAAACCCTAGAAGGATTAAGGTCTGTACAAGAAGTTATATCCCCTGTCCCTGGTTCTCAGTCCAAGCCCTCACCTTGGCCGGTCAGCGGTTTATTTCCTGAAACTGAACAGAGAGACTTCCCACTCAGGGGCACGCGGCACAAGTAGGACGGGGATGAGGCACCTGGCAGAAGACAGGAGAATCCAGTGAAAGTGTTCACGCTCAACTATGAGTCCCTCCTTGGCCCCTTCCTGCTGTGGGTTCACAGAACACTGCCTCCGGGTAATGACCCCCAGGCAGAAGTAGAGGATCGGTCTCTGAAATAAAGGGGCAGTTCCCCGGGAAAAGAGCCACAGATAATGACATTTGGGGGCCTCAAAACACAACTGCTGGCTCCCCGTCTGATCACCCTCCACTGAGGCCAGTGTGGGGTTACTGCCCGCCACTCACACGGAGCTGCCAACTGGTGTTTCAGTGTCTCAGTCCTAAATATTAAAAGAGCAGACACTTGGAAAGCCTCTGACATGAAAGGCAAAGTACAGGAGTGCTCGAAGGCAACAGAAGAAACGATAACATCCACAGAGATAAGAAATTAATTGTATTTATGAGCAGGAACAGGAGGCAATAGACAAAAGAAGCATTCAGACAGTTAGAAAACACTTTCTGAAATAAAATTTTTAACGGAAAAGTCAGAGCATGGAGTTGAGAAATTCTCCCAGAACAACAGAACACAAATCAAAGAGATAGATGGTGGGGAAAAAAGAAAGAAAGGAAAGAAAGGAAAGAAAGGAAGAAAGGAAGAAAGGAAGAAAGGAAGAAAAGAAAGAAAAGAAAGAAAGAAAGAAAGAAAGAAAGAAAGAAAGAAAGAAAGAAAGAAAG
>NC_058408.1:66644126-66683087 GCF_002201575.2 Neomonachus schauinslandi
AAGAAAGAAAGAAAGAAAGAAAGAAAGAAAGAAAGAAAGAAAGAAAGGAAGGCAAGCAAAAGCAAATCAAAAGATCGATCCAGGAAGTCACCAGACTAATATGAGTTGCATAGGGGAGAAAAAAGAGGGGCGCCTGGGTGGCTCAGTTGGTGAAGCGTCTGCCTTCGGCTCAGGTCATGATCTTGGGGTCCTGGGATTGAGCCCCGGGTCAGGCTCCCTGCTCCGTGGGGAGTCTGCTGCTCCCTCTCCTTCTGCTCCTCCACCATTATCCCCATTATTGCTCATGCTAGCTCTCTTGCTGGCTCTCTCTCTCTCTCAAATAAATAAAATCTTTATTTATTTATTTATTTTAAGTATTTTATTTATTTGACAGAGAGAGACACAGCAAGAGAGGGAACACAAGCAGGGGGAGTGGGTGAGGGAGAAGCAGGCTTCCCGCAGAGCAGGGAGCCCGATGCGGGGCTCAATCCCAGGACTCTGGGATCATGACCTGAGCCGAAGGCAGACGCTTAACGACTGAGCCACCCAGGCACCCCTAAATAAATAAAATCTTTAAAAGAGAGAGAGAGAGAAGAATATAAAGAGAAGGAAGTAACTAAAGAAATAATCCAAGAAAATTTCCAAAACCAAAGGACAGGAGTCTCCAGATTGAAAATACACAATAAAAAGCCAGAACCACACCAATGCAAGTCATCGTGAACTTTCAGAATACTAAAGAAAAGATAAGCTCCTAAAAACTCCTAGAGAGAAAAACGAAAACGTAAAGAGGTCAACACAAACAACAGTCAGAATGTCTCAGTCTTCTTAGCAGTCACACTGATGCCATAAGACAGTGATGCAAGGCCTTCAAAAGTTGGAGGGAAATTATCTCCAGCAAAGTTCCAAAATGAAGTATGAAGGCAAATGCAACACATGCAAAAAAACAAATAAACAAACAAACAAATAAAACAAAATACATGCAAGGGCTAAAAAAAACATTTTTACCTCTCGTGTACCATTTCCTGAGATGTAACTAGCAGATGTGTTCCAGCAAAACAGGGGCGTAAATTATGAAAGAGGAAGACATGGCCACTAGGAGCAGGGGACCTAATACAGACGGGCAGCAGCAGGGGACAAGTGTGTAGCAGGCTAGGAGAGCAACCTGTCCACACAGGGCGCTGGGAGGCAGGGCTCCAGGGAAAAGATGGATTTAATACATTAACCGATAGAATTAAGCTTTTGGAAAATAATATGAATAGACACTTGTCAGATCTGATGGCGTATTTGGGAAAAAACTAAAGAAAGGAGCATGGAACAATAAGCAAAGGGGAAAAATTGAATAATTACAAGAAAAACAAAGTTGTTCAGGAAAGAACATGTAATCATGGTGCACTGCTTTGTTCTGCAGTGAGCAGTGTTTATGTAGCTATGATTGTGTAAACTATTGAATTTAACAAAAAGCGACTATTACCAAATTGGGAGGATGCAGCAGGAGCAGTAGAGTATACAGTCTTTACTATAAAATCAACAGACAATGTCCAAAATTGACAAATCTGGAAATATGCATTATAAGTATGTCATTTATATATACGGAAGTAGATACTACAAAATCAACAGACAGGGGCGCCTGGGTGGCTCAGTCGTTAAGCGTCTGCCTTCGGCTCAGGTCATGATGGGATCGAGCCCCACATCGGGCTCCCTGCTCCGCGGGAAGCCTGCTTCTCCCTCTCCCACTCCCCCTGCTTGTGTTCCCTCTCTCGCTGTGTATCTCTCTGTCAAATAAATAAATAAAATCTTTAAAACAAAAAAACAAACAAAAAAATCAACAATGTCCCAAACTGACAAATCTGGAAATACGCATTATAAGTATGTCACTTATATATATGGAAGTAGACGCTAAAAGGCTTGGAAGGTAGAATAAGAAAAAATGAATGATGGGGTACTGCTTTATTTTATTTTAAGTTTTGATTATTTTATTTTAAAAAAAAGCATGTGCAAGGATAAAAGTAAAAATTAACTTGGGGACGCCCGGGTGGCTCAGTTGGTTAAGCGTCTACCTTTGGCTCAGTCATGATCTTGGGGTCCTGGGATCAAGCCCTGCGTCGGGTTCCCCACCCTCCTGCTCTCTCTTGCTATCTCTCTCTCTCAAATAAATAAATAAAATCTTTAAAAATAAAGAAAGAAAAATAAACATTAACTTAAAAATATTGTTTTCTGAGGTCATTGGACCCTCCAGATTCATTGCTTTTTCCTGTAGATTCTAGAACATGTCTTGTGCTCTCGCAAATTCCAGGCTTGGATCGCTTCCCACAAACTGCTCTTCCTCTCTCTCCTCACCTCAGGCTTTTCTTCCGCTCCTATTCACCACAGGGCTCCTACCCTGCCTAATCTGCTATCTGGACACTCCCCATACTTACCAATAAGTCCCTTTACCAGACACCAATCGAGAGCTTACTGACTGCATCTGACCCTGCCTGCATTTTACGACAATTAGATTCCCAAAAGGGCATAGCGCCCACTACTCATTATTGCAAGATGAACAGATTACAAATCCACTGGGACATTAGGACGTCAGGGTGGGGATGCCAAATAGGTATTTTACAAAATGTTCCAGAGAGAAAGACTTTTGTAAGATTATTAATTATATAGAATAGTTTCATCTCTACGTGTTCTCTCATCATTTTTATAGTCAAGTATATTTACCAGTCATCTGTCAGCATATGGTGCTACCAACGAACCAACCAATAAATAAGATGCAAGCAGAATCCCCAGTTTCTAGAAACTTGCCCACGTACAATACACAAGATAATTTGCAAAGGTACCTGTTGGGGAATATCAGGAATGACAAAATAATATATAATATATCCTATGTGCTGAGTTACTACTAATAGAAAATGATCTTAGATTTTCTATAGATTTCACATTTATAAAGAATGCAAAGAGGAGGAGAGATGCAATTTGTTGCATTTTAAAACATTCCCCGTGTCCACAGAAAGGAGGAAGGACAGATTATTACTCACGGATCCCCAAAGTTCTTCTAAATGATTTCACACTGACTCTCCAGACCACTTTCTCCAGGTGTCCCGGGTTCTCTGACTGTACCCTGTTCTCGGGGCTTCAAGATATAGTGCGTGATATAAGTGCATGAAGATCAGAGGTCAGCAGAAGGAAGTAAAGCTGACAAGTACATGAACTTCCAAGGCAGGAAAGGCTCTCTTGGGCCCTCTATGAGTTTGCACTGGACACTGCATCTTTTCTATGTCTTCTTTGACTATGAAAATAATTTTGTTCCCATTCTGAACAGATTGGGGGGGGCTCTTATTTAAACCTCGTGTTTTAATCAATTATTTGAAGGATCAGCTGAGTCTGAGAGGTGTTGAAGACAACAGCAGTTTCAGCCCTTGTCCCCATTCTACCCCCAACCCCCGTTCTCCTGAAAGAGTAAAAACCAGGTTTAACCCTTCCAGTGGATTCTCTTTATATTTGTAAATTTACATTTGTTTCTTTTTTTCTTTTTTTTGTTTCTTTTTTTTTCCTATTCACATCTCCGGCATCTCAGACATCAACAGCTATGGAAATTAGCTCTTTCTTCAACTGACGTCACTCCATGGACTCCCATCCTCCCCCAAGTCCCCCAAATAATTTTAGTGTTTCACTGTTTTCATTGTTCTGAAGGGAATTCGGCGCTAATCTATAGAAATATGATTTTCTTTTCCTGTTTAACATGTTTCCCCTAACATTAATATCTTTGAATTTTGCATAATTTCCTGTGGATCAGCCCCTACTGCAACACCAACCCCTCAGTAGTAAATTCATTCACGTTGGATTTTCTTCGATTTCATTTTTTTTAAGTGCCTCCAGAGACTGCTGACCTGCCTCATCTGGTCTGGTTGCTCCATGCCTGGGGCACCACCGCGGCCGGGCTCCCCTTCACCCCCATCCTGGGGATCCTTTCGGGGCTCTCCTGTTAGGTGTCTGCTTCCTGTACCCCCTTCTCGCTCTTCCTTGGCTCACTCTTTTAAGGTTTTAGAGGAGCGCATCCCTGATTGCTTCTTGTGAAGTTTTGAGACATCGTGTAGATTACTGTTCTCAGGGATTCCTGCCCTTTGCTTGGCCTCCAGTGCCTCCCTGTGGATGAATGTAATTCCCCAGGGTCACTGACGCCAGGCTTGGACATGTCACTTGTTTTGATTAATAGAACACGACATGACATCTGAGCAGAGGTTTCAAGAGCCGTTGGGAGATTTTGTTCTTTCCTCCTCGATCCTGGAATCAAGACATTGACTGTGAGTGGGAGCAGGCTTGTGGAGCCGCAGCTCCCTCTGATTTGAGCAAAAAATTAAAATTTTTTTAAGATACTGAGATTGGGGGGTCGTTACCTCAGTAAAACATAATCTAAGTGTGTCTGGAAAACATGTTTATTCGATGTTTCCCATTAATTGATGTACCATTCCAGAATGGAAGAATGGAAAGAATTTTCCTTCAGAAGTGTGATGGTTCCATGATCTCCGGGTTTCTAGGACTGCTGCTGACAAGTCCAAAACCATTCTTTTTTTTTTTTTAAGTTTATTTATTTAAGTAATCTCAGGACCCCAAGAGCAAGAGTCGCAGTGTTCCAAATGAGCCAGCCAGGCGCCCCAAGTCCAAAGCCATTCTGATGCTAGAGCCTTTTTAAAGAACCTCTTTTTCCAGGCTTCTGGGATCTTTTCTTTGCCCGCACAGTTCTGAAATTCCAACATCACTGGTTTTGATACTTCATTAACTTTCATGCTCTATACAGGGCACAAGGAGGGCCCTTCCAGTCTGGAAACTCACGTCCTTTAATTCTGTAAACACTTCTTAGGTCATCTTATTGACGATTTCTTCCACTTGATTTTCCTTTTTCGGGAATTCCTGTCATTCAAATCTTGAACTGCCTTTTTTTTTTCCTTCTTGGCTCCAATTTCTGAGATATTTTATTTTGAAGATGTTATTTATTTGAGAGAGTGCACCCATGAGCAGCGGGGAGGGGCAGACGAGAGGGAGAAGCAGGCTCCCTGCAGAGCAGGGAGCCGGACATGGGACTCGATCCCAGGATCCTGGGATCATGACCTGAGCTGAAGGCAGATGCTTAACAACCGAGCCACCCAGGCACCCCTGAGATATTTCTGTAATTTTTTTCCCCCTTCACATTTTTGTATTTTCATTTCAGCGATCATGTTCTTAATTTCCAAGAGCTTTTTGTTGTTGTTCTAATTCAGGCTCCCCTGAAAGCAGAGTGTAAGACAAGGGCTTGCACGTAAGGAGCTTATTTGGGACGTCATCAGAGGGACAGGAGTGAGGGTGGGGAGGTGAAAATGTAGAGGAAAAGATGATATGAGGATGTGTTTTCTTTTCATTTTTGGGGAGGGGGATGCAGAGGGAGAGGGAAAGAGAGAATCTCAAGCAGACTCCCTGCTATATGCAGAGTCTGATGCGGGGTTCAATCCCACAACACTGAGATCATGACCTGAGCGAAAATCAAGAGTCGAACGCTCAACCGACTGAGCCTCCAAGGCGCCCCATGAGGATGTGTTTTCGACTTGGCCACTGCTCTGGGCAGCTGGTGCTTGCTTCTGTGGAACCTTCTGAGCTTTCTAAAATGAGTCTCAGAGCTGTCCACCCAGGGGATGAAAAGTGGGAGTGAGAGCTCCCATCCCTCATTGGCCCAGGGTGACCTCACAGGCTTCGGCTCCCCACTACTCGTGAGTCATGTGTGCACCGATGCCAAGAAGAGAGATGTCAGACCCGATCGTAAAGAAACGGAGTAGGACAGTGAGTGGCTATCATCCAAATCTGAAACTTGTGTCTGACAAAAGCTTATCTGTAGCAGGCTGACTAATGGCTCCCCCAAGGATACCCATGCCCTAACCCCCAGAGCCTGTGAATTTGCTGACTTACGTGGCAAAAGCGACTTTGCAGATATGGTCGGCATGGAGACATGATCCTGGGCTAGGTGGGTGGACACTGAATGTAGTCCCAAGGGTCTTTACGAGAGGGGGCAAGGAGGTCAGAGGAGGCAGAGGTGACGGGGCAGAAACAGGGTGGGAAGGTGATGTAATGTGGAGCCATGAGCCAGGGAAGGAGGACAGCCCCCCGGGGGACTGGCAAAGGCAGAGAAACGGATTTTTCCCCTGGAGGCTGGGAAGGAACAAACCCTAGTGACACCTTCACTTCAGCTCTTGAAGACCCTTTCTGGACTTCTGATCCTCTAAGAGAAAACATTCCTGTTGTTCTAAGCCAGCGAACTCGTGGCTTCCTTGTCTCACTGCAGTCCCTTCTGTGCACAGGCCCTTGTCCCCAAGGAAAGCACCCAGCTGCCTGCAGTCACTATATTTTGCAGTTTTTGCAGCTGGAAATTTGCCTACGTTAAATCATTCAGTAGGTACTCATAGACCCGGCTCCTTTGACTCAGCATAGTTTGAGGTTCATCCACTTTGTCGTGGGTATTGGTAATTATTTCTCCTTTTCCTTGCTGAGTAGTATTGCTATGTATGAATATACCACAATTTGTTTATCCAAAAACTGGACTTATTGATGGACTTTTGGGTTGTTCCCAGTTTGGGGCTATTAACAAATAAAGCCACTATGAACATTCATGTACAAGTTGGGGTGCCTGAATGGCTCATTCAGTGGAGCGTGCAACTCTTGATCTCGGGGTTGTGAGTTCAAGCCCCAGGTTGGGTGTACAGATTGCTTAAAAATAATATTAAAAAAAATTTTTTTTTATTTGAGAGAGTGCATATGAGAGAGCACGAGCGGGGGAGGAGAGGCAGAGGGAGAAGCAGACTCCCCACTGAGCAGGGAGCCCGATGTGGGACTTGATCCCAGAATCCTGGGATCATGACCTGAGCCAAAGGCATCTGCTTAACTGACTGAGCCACCCAGGTGCCCTAAAAATAGTATCTTTAAAAAAAAATTCATGTGCAAGTCTTTGTGTGGACGGTAGATGTATGCATAATTTTTTAAAGAACCTGCTGTTTTCCAAACGGCTGTACCAATTTACATTCCTACCAGCGGTGTGAGAGTTCTAGTTGCTCCCTGTCCCTGTCAGCTCTTGGTACACTCAAGCTTTTAAGTTTTAGCCATTCTAATAGGTGCGTAGTAGTAGCTCATGATTTTAAATTGCATCTCCTTAACAACTAATAATGTTGAACATCTTTTCATGTGCTTATTGGCCACGTGTACATCTTCTTCAGTGAAGTGTCTTTCGTGTGCTTTTTTTGGGGTAGGGGTTTATTGAGTTTTGAGGGTTCAGATATATGTATTACATATATATGTGTATATATATATATATATATATAGCTTTACAAATAATTTTTTTGGTATGTGGCTTGTCATTGTCTTAACAGTGTCTCTGGAAGAACAGAAGATTTTAATTCTGAAGTCCAATTTTTTTTATAGATTGCATACAGATTAAGAAATCTTTGCCAAACCAAGGTCACAACGACTCTCTCCTCTTTTCTTCTACAAGTAGGGGAGCCTGTGTGGCTTAGTTGGTTAAGTGTCTGACTCTTGATTTCGGCTCGGGTCATGATCTCGGGGTCCTGGGATGGAGCCCGGCATCTGGCTCTGAGCTTAGCAGGAAGTCTGCTTGGATTCTCTCTCCTTCTCCCTTTGCCCCTCCCCACCCACTCTCTCTAAAATAATCTTTTTTTAAAAAGTTTTGTGGTTTTATATTTAGATCCATGCTTCATCTTTAATATTTATACATGGTACAAGGTAGTTTCAATTTTTTAAACATAGGAATATCGAATCATCCCAGCATCATTTGTTAAATAGACTGCCCTTTCTCCATGACTTGCTTTTACATCTTTGTAAATTAACAGTTATCCATATATGTGTGGGTCTGTTTCTGGACTCTATTCTGTTCCACTGATTTCTTGTTTATGTTGGTGCGGTCTTAAAGAACTGTAGTTTTGCAAGGCATGAAAGAAGGTGGTTTTAGCTCTGCACTTTAGCTCATCTTTTGCAAAGATGTTTTAGCTATTCTCGCCTGGTCTTTCGCTTTCCCATGTGAATTTCAGAATCAGAATATCAATTTCTACAAAAAAAGCCTGCTGGGATTTTAACTGGGGATACACTGAATCTATACATCAATTTGAGGGAAAATGATATTTTAATAATACTGATTCTTCTGACCTGTGAATAAGATAGATCTCTCACTTAAGTCTTAATTTCTCTCGGAAATGTGTTGTAGCTTTCAGTATCTTTTGATATTAAGAATGCATTTGTCAATTTAATTTCCATGTTTGTTGCAAGTATATAGAAATAAAGTTGTATATATTATATCTATTAATCTTGTAACCTGCAAGCTTATTAGTTTCAGTGGTTTTGTAGATTCCATAGGATTCTCATGTAGGCAATCAGGTGGTCTACAAATAGTTATTTCGTCCTCTTCAATTTGGATGCCTTTTCTTTCTTTTTCTTGCCTTACTGCACTGGTCAGTCTCCTGTATGACATCAGTGAATGTTCCATATACACAGAAACTCATGTGTATTATGCTGTTGGATGGAGTGTTTTATAAATGTCAATTAGGTCCAGTTGGTTGATGGCATTGTTCAGTTCTACATCCTTGCTACCTATTTATTAGTTCTACTGCTAAGAGAATTATTTTAAAGAATTTTTCTGGTCTTTGTTCCAGGAAACCAGGGTTCCTGGGAACAAACCTCTAAATCTTTGACATCTCCTGAGTGACAGAAGTACCTTTGTTATTCATGGTGGGTCCCTGGGACCATCTCTGAGTTTATGCTAATGAGGTAATTCAGGAACGGGGCTAGCCATGCCAGAAAGACCAACCATGTGATTAGAGGGTTGGGGCTTTAAGGAGGGTTTTAGCCCATCCTCTGGGAAGGGGAAGGGTGGCTGGAGATTGAGCTCCAGTGCATGGCCAGCAATTCAATCTTTCCTATGTAACGGAACATAATGGACAGCCAAAGCTTGGGTCAGTGTCCCTGGTTGGTAATCATTCATGAATGCACTAGGAAGGTAATTTGTCCTAAGGACATGGAACCTTTACATTTTTTATCTTCCCAGACCTTATCCTATGTCTCTTCATGTGACCAATCCTGATTTATATCTTTTATAACAAAACTGTTAGAATATAGTTGGTTCTAGGTTTTTTTGTTTTTTTTTTTTTGACAATTTCTGTGTGCTTAAGACTATTGGCATTTAATGTAAGTATTGATATGTTTGCATTTAGGTCTACCATTTTATTGTTTTGGGTTTCTTTCCTGTTTTGTTGTTGTTGTTGTTCCTGATACCCCTTTCTTGCCTTTTTGGGGTCATTTAATTTTTTTTCAGTATTTCATTTATCTATCTACTAAAAGAACTATTTGCAGTTCTTTTGGTGGTTGCTTGAGAGATGAGAATACACATTTAGTTTTTCAGTCTACTTGGAATCAAGATTTCACTACTTTGAGTAAACTGCAGAAACTTTACTATCATACAGGTTCCATAATACTCCTCCTTTGTTACTGATGTCTTACGTATTCCATCAGTGAAAACACCATCAATGTCATACTTTATTTCTATCATCAAACGTATTTTAAGAACTCAAGAGAATCGTTTAATTCTTTTAACCCAAATCATGACTATTTCTGTTGCTCTTCTTTCCTGAATGTTTCCATTTTTCTTAATGGCATCATCTTTTCTCGGTCTGAGGAATTTCCTTTAGTGGTTTGTTTTAGACCAGGTCTGCTAGGAATGAGTTTTCTTTTTCTTTTTAAAGACTTTATTTATTTGACAGAGACAGAGATAGCGAGAGCAGGAATACAAGCAAGCAGGTTGGGAGAGGGAGAGCAGGCTTCCCGCTGAGGAGGGAGCCCGATGTGGGACTGGATCCCAGGACTCTGGGATCATGATCTGAGCCGAAGGCAGACGCTTAACAACTGAGCCAGGCACCAGAGTTCTTTGTTTTTCTTCATCCAAGAGTGACTTTTCATTTAGTGCCTGAAGGATATTTTCACTGGAGATAGAATTCTGGGTTGTCAGTTCTTTCGTTTTAGCATTTTAGAAATGTTGTGCTCCTTCCTTCCAGCTTCCCTTTCTGACGAGAGATCCAGTCATCCAAATCATTATTTCCCATAATGTGTTGTTTTTCACTGGCCGCTTTCAAGTGCATTGTTCAGTTTTCACTACAATTGTGTTGGGTGTGGGTATAGGAGTTTCCTGAATCCATAGGTTTAAGTTTTTCACCAAATTGGGAAGTTTCTAGCCAGTATTTCTTCAAATATTTTTTCCCAGCATCATGCTTTCTCCTCTCCTTCTGGGATTCTGATGGCACAAATGTTAGACCTTTTATTACTGTCCTGCAGATCTCTGAAGCTCTGCTCATGGTTTTGCTTTGTTTCCCAATCTTTTTCTCTGGTATTCAGATTAAATTCTCTTGGTTTATCTTCAGGTTCACTGTTTCCTCCATTATGCTAGACTATTCAGGGAGTTTTTAATTTTGGTTACTGTGTATTTCAGTTCTAAAATTTCCATTTCATTCTTTTCATATATATTTCCTTGCATAAATTTTTTCCCCCATTGGCTACAAGAGCATTCTTGATCATTTGCTGGAGCACTTTTATAATAGTTGCTTTAATGTCTTTGTCAGATAATTCCAACATCTGGTATCTCAGTACTGGGATCTCCTTTTTCTAGTTGAGATTTTCCCCATTTCCTGGTGTGCCAGGTAATTCTGGATTGTATCCTTGACATTTTGAACATTGTCATTAAACTCCAACTCTTGTTCAAATCCTACAGAAAATACTGAGTTTTTATTTCAGCAGGCAGTCAACCTGGTTAGGTTGCAGGCAAAGGTTTTATTATGTTTTTAAAATTCTGGCAAAGGGGCGCCTGGGTGGCTCAGTTGGTTAAGCAACTGCCTTTGGCTCAGGTCATGATCCTGGAGTCCTGGGATCGAGTCCCGCATCGGGCTCCCTGCTCAGCAAGGAGCCTGCTTCTCCCTCTGACCCTCCCCCCTCTCATGTAGTCTCTCTCATTCTCACTCTCTCAAATAAATCAATCTTTAAAAAAATAAAATTAAATTAAAAAAATAAAATAAAATTCTGGCAAAATGGACATAAAATATTGTATGAGTTTCAGGTGTGTAAGATCAGGCAAAGGTTTTGAAAGCTAAACTGACACCTTCAGAAGGCAGTTTGGGATGGCAGTTCAACTTTCCAAACCATTGTAGTGTTTTTTGGATCTACTGCATGTGAATGCCTCCTGGGTGCCGGTCTGGGATTTGGGTGGTGGTCTCTTTAGAGTCTTTGGTCTGCTGAAAAGGATCAGATCCACACATACGTACAGCTTGGCAATGGACCCAGGGGTTCACCAACAACTTGATGAGGTCCCTGTCTGAATTCCTTCCTCTCTGTGATCTCTTTGGTACTTTCTGGTTCCTTCTATTTCTAGTTCTCTGGCCAGAAGACTACTTTTGCCACTGTGTCTGCATCCAGGGCCAAGTGGACGGAGGGCAGAGAGAAAAGTGCAATGGGGATTGGTTCTACCCTCTTGGAGACAAAGCTGTATGGGAGAGGATCATCTCCCCAAGTTTTGGCTCCCGCAGGCTCTAACTGCCAGTAGTGGATGCTGTCACCATCATGGGATTGCTGGGGTAAGAGAATACAAAAGAATAAAGAAAACACAAAGGGTTTCTACACTCTCTTGGGTATATTAGAAGTGGCCCTTGTACTCCTTGAGCCAGACTGAGAGGGCTTGTGCCTGTCTGTGCCCCAGTACTCCCTTCCAGCTTTCCAATGTGCTGAGTTCACGCTGGCGTGTATTAGAGGGGAAAATGGTGGACTCCTCATGGGTTCATTGGTACTTCAAATTCTCAACTTCTTCCCTAATCCACCTGCTGTTTTCTTTTGGAGCTCCACACACTCACAGCTGTATCTGGCTCTACCTTATCTGGAACCAGTCCAACCAGTGATTTTAATGTATATTCTCTACCCCCACTGTGGGCCTCAAACTCAGGACTCTGAAATCCAAGAGCCAAACTTCTCCAACTGAGCCAGCCAGGGGCTCCCCAACTAGTGCTTTTAATATAAGAAAGAGGGAACGGAATTATTTTGACTTTCTTCTCACATGATTATAAATTTCAACTGCAGTCCTAAAGGAACATTTTCCCTGTTGTTTAAAGAGAAATAACCCTAAATATGGTGATATTGCCATTACCACAAGGCATTTTTAACAATTTATTTAGGGACGCCTGGGTGGCTCAGTTGGTTAAGTGATTGCCTTTGGCTCAGGTCATGATCTCAGGGTCCTGGGATCGAGCCCCGCATCGGGCTCCCTGCTCAGCGGGAAGTCTGCTTCTCCCTTTCCCACTCCCCCTGCTTGTTCCCTCTCTCACTGTCTCTGTGTCAAATAAATAAAATCTTAAAAAAACACATACACACTATTTATTTATTTGACTAAGATGAACAGTAGGAGGCAATAAATGTAGGGCTTTGGTTTTCAGTTTTATTTTCAGTAGGCAAAAAGGACAGGACCTCTTATTGTTCTTGGGCAATTAATTTCACATTTCACTCATTTTGAATTAGTTTTAGAATACTTTGAAGACTACTACCATCATACAATTGTTACTGTTAGATTTTTCTAAGGGTAACAGAAGGTATCAGCTATAAAATGCTATCAACACTACCTCTAATCAAGGACTTAAAGCTGTGCCTGAGAAAGAGACTTCATACACACACACACACACACACACACACACACACACACACACACTTTTTTTTTTTAAGAGAGACAGCACAAGCAACTGGGGAGTGGGGCACAGGGAGAGGGAGAGATCTTAAGAAGGCTCCCTGCTCAGCACGGAGCCTGACGCAGGGCTTGATCTGATGACCGAGATCATGACCTGAGCTGAAATCAAGTGTGGGACGCTTAACCAACTGAGCCACCTGGGTGCCCCGAGATTTTATATTTTTAAGACAGAAAGTTGGCAGACTAGGAACCCCAAGAGGGAGAGTCCAACCCTTTATGTAAGCAGAGAACATATGCAGCCTAATAACAATGTTTAATGAACTCTGTGCTCCAAGGGGAGTGGGTCCTTAGAACAAAATGGAATTATTTTAACTGCTAACAATACCTAGAATCTCAATTACTACAGTGACTTCATATGGATTACCTTAAAGTCAGCAGTGTTTGATCAAATATATCACAATTACGTTTGTGAAAAATTAACCCAGGTAAGTGTGATTATGGCGTGTAGAAACACTTCATGATTTAAAAAAAAACTGGGAGTATACAGCACTGCAATTTTCAGAATATATGATGATTTGGTGTTTTGTTATTTATATGGTCTTTAAGAAATGTGATACATTTACCAATTAATTATGTTAATTTTATTTTGTGCAGACACAAATAAACAGAAGTTTTAGATTTAAGGATTTCCGTTTCTTCCCACATAAGAACATTCTCTATGGAGACAGTCTTGTTTTGCTCCCCAACTGCCAAAAATGGCATTTAATAATAGACACAGCTCTCGGCAGAAAAGGCAGATGTTACCTCTGAATAATCCTTCAATTAAAGTTATGAAATAAACTAAGGGCTGGCTATACCTTTTCCCCTGAAAAATACAGCTACTGCGGCTAGCAGCTCCCATTTATTGAGCTTTACTATGTTCCAAGCACCGTGCTAAGGGCTTACGATAGGTTCTACCATTTGACCCTCCTCAAGTCCTAGGAGTACTGTTGTCGGCCCCATTTCCAGAAAAGGAAACAGGTGCGCAGAGAAGTACCCTAAGGCCACAGAGTTAGGAAGCAGTGGAGCCAAGACTGCAACCCAGGCCACTGGCCTTGTAACCGCTGCTCTCCACTCTCCGCTATAAGCCACAAGGACCAGCGAACCCGAATCCGTCACTCCCCTCTAGGTTATTTTTATAAAGTAGTGTTAAAAAGCAGAAGGTGTAAATGAGAAAGAAAAAGGCCAAAAAATCCTCCAGTGATCCCACAGATTGGGAAGGGAACCTCAAACCCTAAATACCCTTTATTATTTGATGTTACTTTTCTTAATCAAGAAAACCACCTTGCCATCAACATACATCTTCAGAGAAAGTTGTGTAACAAAAAGTACCAACAAACAAAACAACAAACAAAATTTACTTACAGTAACATCAGGCTCATTTTAGACTAAATGAATACAGTATATCCCAGTCAAGAAATCAGTAATTCTTGAGAAGTTAAAAACTTCAAGAAAAACAATATATATTCATATAATATTTTACTGACTTCTCCGAAACAGGCAAAAATTCATATGGCTAATGGAATTTTCCATGTGAAAATGTTGCTCAACACAACAAATTCCTAACCAAAAAATATTTTAATGTAGGTAGCAACATGTGAACATTACACTTAAGTGGTAAAATTCAGGTTACAATAATATGATAAATATCAAATGATATCCCTCTGGCCTAATGGAAAACATAACAGTTGTGACAGTCACGCTTAACACCTTGGTTAAATACAGAGAGAAACGGGCAGGGGTGGCACAGACATATGCGAAGATTTAACAGTCTGAATAATCTTTAGCCCTCCTGAGAAAAGACGGAGGGGAAATCTGTGGCAAATACCTGTGTAATATGGTGGCCTCAGGCCACTAGTGATCATTCTGTTCATGCACTTAAAGTAACCGGAGCTGGTTTCTGAGCACTGAAAACGAGAATCAAAAGCAAGTCTCTGCTCAACAAGCTAATGATACTACAAATCCCTTACATTCAAAAATAGTTTAAATTTGGAAAGTTTTAGGTAAAGTAAAGCATACTTGTTTCCATGATTACTTTTTTTTTTTTTTAAAGATTTTATTTATTTATTTGACAGAGAGAGGCACAGCGAGAGAGGGAACACAAGCAGGGGGAGTGGGAGAGGGAGAAGCAGGCTTCCCGCCGAGCAGGGAGCCCGATGTGGGGCTCGATCCCAGGACCCTGAGATCATGACCTGAGCCAAAGGCAGACGCTTAACGACTGAGCCACCCAGGCACTCCTCCATGATTACTTTTAAAAATAACTGAGACTACACTACTATATTATACATAGTCAGGTACACTGCTGTGCACAGGCAATTCCAGTTACTGTATTTTGTTCGTTGGTCAGCAACAGCACAAATTTTATGCTACAAAAGAAATATATCAATCCAGCAAAATGGTTACATCTAATTTTCTTTTAAAGACTAATTAACTAAATTTAAGGAAGAACTGCCTTTTTCAAATTACTGATACAAACTTACCATAGAATAATTACGTATTTTGCCCCATATCAACCTGCAAAAGGTTTCCCAACATAGATGCACTTGTTCAATTTTCAAAAATAAATAAAGGTTTTCTACCTGAAAGCATTTTACATTCCTAGCTCTTTAAATTAAACATTAAAACACAAAGTACAAAAAATGATCTCCCCACTTCTGAAGAGCCCACTTAGTTATATAAACTATTTTCTTTCCCAACACTTTTTCAGATTCAAAAGAGATTTACTTTGTAAGAACAGGACAGATCTTCAATTCAAACCATTTAGTCCGTTTCCATGGCAACACTGCGGGATTCCTTGGCTACCATAAGTCGCATTAGTTGACTGTGGAATTTCTCAATCTTCTTTACGTCTTGGGCTTGGTCTGTTCTATACACCAAACACTGTCAGAAATTTTAAAAGTACACGTTAACTACGTAAAACCAGATTATCAACAACGTAGCAAATGGAGGATTGGGTACAAATATGAGTCTTTCCCACCACGTTTTGCTCTATTCCCTCCGGGGGTCAAACTAAGGCAGTTACAGTCAAGTTTCTAAGCCCCCAGCAATTACGTTCCTTTAGTATCTTATAGTATTTCCAACTCCACTGCTGTAAGCAAAAAGCTAAATGAAATCTAACAGAAGCTCCTCAAAAATGACCAATTAAGCAATATGCTAATCCTGCTGTGGGGTCTGATGAGAACTCCAGGCTTGGAATCAGATTATTTTCTCCCTGGGATCTGGTCATGAGTTAGTTATACTGGAGAAGCACAGCAATATTAGGATTGCTTTCCTTCCTTGTGAAATTGGGAGATGGGGAGGGGGTAGTAATGATACCTTAAGAAAAAAAATCCACCATCCCTTGCTCACAGCTGGTCATGGTCTAAATTAAACCAGATCAATCTGACCAACCTTGATTTTTTGAAGGTATTCACAATTTTTAGCCCAAACCAAATTCTTCCTTGCTATAAGTTAAATTCTTCATTAGATGTATACTTCAGATCCGCTTATGGTTTCTCAAAAACCCTTTGTTCTAGAGTCTTCAAAAATACCAAATTTAGGCTGGCAGTTCTTTCCCTCATTTTGTAACAAAAGGTCCATTTTTCTGTAGCCCATTTTAAAGGTTCACACGAGTCTTAAAGGGAACGAATGATCCTGCAATAATAGTCATCAACTTAAGTAACCTATAGTTCAATCTTATCACCCCGACTGGTCATCCTGCCTTTAACAACTATCACTTAACGTTGTTATGTACACGTTGTAGAAATCTGTGCAACAGTCTTGTAAAGAGGCCACAATAATCCCCAATGTTTCAATTTCACTACACGTACTGTGGGAGGATCTGTCTACCCTGTCACTACAGTTTGACAGAAAAGATTTCAGAGTCATAGAAAATATTATAAATCAGTCATGGGATCAGAAAAAAATGATGCATAAATGGGATTATAAAAAAGTCAAAGACACAGTGATAATAATAAATGTAGCCTAAGACTGAGTTCCTGAAGGAATTACTATTAAAATGAATTAGCAAGGGAAGTGTACACACCTTTTAAAAAAGTCATTAGAAAACAGATTTTTTTCTGTCGGAGTTGATTCATACATTTACAATTTAGGAGGACAGGTTTGACTGTGTCTTTGGCCCCTTCCAAATATGGACTAATTCTCAGTAGTTTTAAGAAAGAACACAGAAGGTGTTTTTCATTTTTCGATCTTGTCACAGGAATCATCAGTGTGACATGAAGTTCCTGCCACTGTTGCCATCCGCGTATCCTTAATTACGTTTCATCATTACCAGAGGCAAAAAGTCATCATTTTTGAGGTAGAGCCTTTTGTTCTAAAATCAGCTGTGCGTTTTTTCCTATCTTAAAAACAGGACATGCCAACTTGGCTTCAGCGGATATACCTCCCCGCTCTGTGCCCATCACAGCAGAGAGACTGTCACGGGGACGCCCCGACTCAAGCACACGTGTGGATGCGCTGGGAGGCTGGCTCCAGGGCAGGTGTGTGTGGTTTACGCCCCACACCCCGGTCAGGGCAGCAGGCAGCCACCACGGCACTTCACAGACAAGGTAACGGAGGCCCACAGAAAGCCAATCTATTGGTCCGAACTTTTCCAAGGCTGAGACGTTGGTAAATGGCTGAACTTGGATTCAGATCTCTTGACTCTAAGTCTAGCACACTACACCATTTTTCACATTTTCAGTTACTTCAAACTTAACTGGTTCCTGGAAGACATGGTAATCAAAGTCTGAATTCACGCCTCACAATGGAACCTTGAGCACAAATATATACAAGCTAAGACAAAAAGTGATTTTTAGTCACTCTGAAATTTTTTAAAGAATTAATCTATGAAAAACCTGTTTACTATGTACCCTCCGGGCCAGGACACCATGCTAGTCACTGGAAATACAGGTAAGAACTTTACTGCTCTCTATTGCCTTGAAGCTCACAATCTACTACGACAAAAAACATGATAAAACAATCGTGATATAGCACAAAAAGAGCCAAAAAGAAAAGCAAGAGATGAAACAATCCTTTTAGCTGGGTTTTGAAAGACAAGCACCCATCTCGCCACACTGGGGCGGCGGTGGGATTCAATGCCCCAAAGGTGGAAAGAGGCCATCCAGAGGCACAGAGGCCTAAGACAGCCCGCGACGTCACAGGAGCCCCTCCGTAACACAGAAAAGACAGGGTGGAGGGCACGTGAGGCCATGTTACATTATCAGTGACGAGGAGCCACTAAGGTTTTTAAGCAGGGTCGTAAGGACCAAACCCTGCATTTTTCGAAATCTCTCCGGACAACTAAAGGATGAACTGGAAGCAGGGCCACATTGGGGAGCCTAGTCTAGCAGTCCAGCCAAGCGAGGACAACACCCTAAACTCGGGGGAAGCACAGCAGAGACAGAGCACTCATGACAGGAAATGAGACGAGGGTGCTTGAGCCAGTAATTCCCAAATGCCTGGGAAAGCACATGGAGCATGTCAGAGGATCAAATACAAGCTCTTCAAGTGAGGGGCCAGTGGTCATGAGAACGGGAAAGGAAGGACCCTAACGTGCTAGGAAACAGGAGCGGCAGTTTGAGAAGAGATGAGGAGTTCCATTCCAGACAGGCTAATTTTGAGGAGCACCGAGGTAAGGAGAGCTAGTCAGGAAGTCAGAAGAAAAATGTGACCTAAATGTACAAATGTGGAGACAGACCTAGATTCTAGGAGTCCCAGGCACCGTGGCTGAAAGGACTGCTCCAGAAGCAGTATGAAAAGACCCAGGACAGAATCCTGAAAAAACCAATATTTGTTAGCAAAGAGCAGTAAGACAGAAACACAGAAAAAGAAGATAAAACGGAGCCACAGATGCCAAAATAGTTTCCACCAGAGTGGTTTTCTGTATCAGAAGCAGCCAGGAGGTCCAAGAAAATGTGAAATGATAAGACCAACAGGTCTGGAAGTGAGGGGATGCTGCTGGGCTCACCACGAAAGTAGTCCAGTGGACGACTACCGCACGTGGAGATCAGGTCCCAGAAGTAATGGGGTGTGCGGAACTGACAAGACTGAGCAGGGAGGGGAAGGGGGGAGCCATAAAGCCTATAACTTGTGTTCAAACACCATCATTTCCTTCCCACACGCTCATAAGGAGACCTCTATCCCCTCATATCCAGTTTTTGTCTCTACGCTCTTTTTGCTTAAGGTCTAAAGTAATTACTAAATTATACCTGACATACTACATTGGTGAAATAAGTTATTTCCCCACGAGTCTATAAAAGTAGCTCTAGAATGAGGTTTTTGACTTTGGAATGAAATGCAAAATTAGCATCCTAATACGCAATCTGCATAAATTCTACGTAAATAATTTTAAACAAATGATTAACTCAAACAGATCTAGAAGTATGCAACAAATAAAAATGTATACTTACAACTAAATCATCTGTTACTTTAATACACAAACTCCCATCAGAATGCCTATATTTGAGAACCACACGGGCCTGAAATAAAAATACACATTTAGAAACAGTGAAGTCAGAAGATATTTCTCACAAATAATTATGAAAATGGTAAAAGGTGACAGGTTTGCTAAATATTATGAAATGGTAAAAGGTGACAGGTTTGCTAAAGAGGATCCCTCTAGAACAGCCAAAACATCTAAAGACATCTTTACTGTAAACATCATTATTGAATGAGGTAGAAAACAGTATTTTAGTTCACTCTTATTGCTATAATTCATTTTTTAAAAAGACTTATTAAAAAGTTGGATATTTACTTGCAGCCAGTTTGAAGAGAGATACTGAAAATTCCCAAAACACATCCACATTCAGGGAATGTCCATGAGACTCTTAACGGTGGTTTGGCATTAAGAATATACAGATCTTAGGGCACCTGGGTGGCTCAGTTGGTTAAGCATCCGACTCTTGATTTCAGCTCAGGTCATGATCTCGGGGGGTTGTGAGATCAAGCCCCATGTTGGGCTCCGTGCTGGGTGTGGAGCCTGCTTGGGATTCTCCCTCTCCCTCTGCCCACCCCCATGCAACAAATAAGAATAATATACAAGAATATAAAGATCTTCCTCAACTTACGATGGGGTTATGCCCCCAATAAACCCACTGTCAGTTGAAAATATCATAAATTGAGATTATCATGGGTGTGTGGCCGGCTCAGTCGGTAGAGCACCCGACTCTTGATCTTGGGGTTGTGAGTTCAAGCCCCTCACTGGGTATAGAAATTACTTTGTGGCCAGCGTCATGAGAGTGTTGTCTGCATCTCACTAGCCCGAGAAAAGATCAAAATTCAAATTCATAGTACAATTTCTACTGAATTTATATTGCTGTTGCAGTACCAAAAGTCAAAAAACAGAAGTCCAGGGGCGCCTGGGGGGCTCAGTTGGTTAAGTGACTGGCTTCGGCTCAGCTCATGGTCCCAGGGTCCTGGGATCGAGCCCCGCGTCGGGCTCCCTGCTCCGCGGGAAGCCTGCTTCTCTCTTTCCCACTCCCCCTGCTTGTGTTCCCTCTCTCGCTGTCTCTCTGTCAAATAAAGAAATAAATCTTTAAAAAAAAACCAAAAAAACCCCCAAAAGTCCAAGCATCTTAAGTTGGGGACCATCTATATACTGAAGGGGATCACAAAACATGTCACTTTGGCATAAGGACTGTTCTGAGCAGAGAACAATTAGCTCTCTGCCCTTTCTGGCTTTCATTAACCTTCGTAAAGGTGACATAAATTTCTAATAGTAAAGGTACTCCTTTCTCCCTTACTGGGAAAAGGAGGGCTCTTACCTGTGTAACAGTCCTTACTAATCACCTTCCCACAACTTACTTCCTCCGTAGAAGCCCCAAACCCCCTTTCCTTAATCCACCCTCTTCCCACACTTTATCAGCCTTGTTGTTAAGACGGTACATAGGCCCAATTCTAACTGCCTCAAGTCAAATGCTTTGTGAACTCCATGCATACTGCATACGTATGTCGGGTTTTCTCTCTTGTTAACCTGTCTTTTATCAGTTTAATTTGCAGGACCCCAGCTATTAAACCTAAGAGAGTAAAGGAGAATATTTTTCCTTCCCTCACAATACCCACAACCCAACCGCAGAGAAATGATAGAAAAAGTAGGGGGGAAAACAGCAGACAGGCCTATGCAAGTCCAAATCCGTGTGGCAAGAAATACGGCAGTCACAGTTCATGCTGTCCCCTACCCTGTGGCTATCAGGAGGTAGATTCGGACTCAAGCATTCAGCGAAGTCACGTCCTTATCATGATGGCACCACACAATGTATTAGGACAGAAAAGCAGGATTCTGTCTTGAGAAGAAGTCTCCATCGAGAACTCTTCCAAAATAACTCCTATGTTGAGCACCATGCTACACAATACCTTTTGCAGTTCAGTATTCTACAGTTAGGGAACCAAGAAAATGATTTATCTAGAAGAAAACATCTCCCAATAAAGTTTACAACTTCTGGAAACATCATTTTTATTTTCTTAAGTGATGGATTCGAAATAGTGTACTGCGGCAGAGTCCGTTTTTTGCTGACCAACATAAATAGCTAGCTGTTTTAAACAAAGTGCCGACTATCTACAGGCCAAAACAGGAACATAATTTTAAAATGGTCACAGTGTAGAACCAGAAGCCTCAAGACAATTCTGGAAACTAAAGAAAAAGCGCTATGAAGAGCTGTAACCTACAGCTTTTCCCATTATGTCTCTGCTCTCCTGGGATTTGGGGGGCGGGGGGCACACCACTCTGAGATTTGTTTTGGTGAAGGGGAAAAGGGAACTCAGCAAGCACTTACATAAATTACAACAACTAGATTATCTTTAGATGCCAGATTCTATATACTGGGTTATTTAATTCAGTTCTACATGTTTTAAAAAATTCAGTTCTCCAGAAACAAAAAGCAACTTTAAAATGTGCTAAGCATGACAACCATGTAAAATCTTAACTCTCGGTTGAAAGAATGGCTGGCTTCATGAGGAGAAGTGAGAGTTAAAAGCTCTACGGTATTATAAAAGGGTCTATTTTGTAACTGAGGGGGCACCTATGTGACCAGGTCAGATGCCACAAAGAGAGAAAAAACAATCAAGATTCTTGCTCTCTTAGGAACTTTGAATTCAACCAACCAAAATAACCAACACAAGACACACGAGTTAAGTCCTTTTATAAAGGCATACACAGGTAAAATGCTAAAAGAGAAAACAAGTAATTTAAATTGGGGATGGGGAAGTGTAAAAAGGCTTCCTAAAGGTGGCTTTGCCAACGCATGCTTTTTTCTCTTAAGGAAGAGGGTGGGAGAGAAGCTGAAGGAGCAGTGTGAATGAAGATCTAAAATCTGTAACTTCATGAGACTAGAGCTGAGGATTGTGGGTACGGTGGGAAGACAAACCCAGAAAGACTGGAGAGGGTCCGACTGTGGACAGGGAGTCTGGACTTTACCCGGCAATCTACGAAAAACCAGTACTTAAGTAGGAAGCTGAGAGAATTCCATTTTTGTTTTAGACAGTTGTGGCATGAGCAAAGGAGTGATTAAAAAGGCAGAAAGAGGGGCGCCTTGGTGGCTCGGTTGGTTAAGCGACTGCCTTCGGCTCAGGTCATGATCCTGGAGTCCCTGGACCGAGTCCCGCATTGGGCTCCCTGTTCGGCGAGGAGTCTGCTTCTCCCTCTGGCCCTCCCCCCCCCCATGCTCTCTCTCTCTCATCCTCTCTCTCTCTCCCTCTCAAATAAATAAAAATCTTAAAAAAAAAAAAAAAGCAGAAAGACTGAGAGGTTATCACACTGTCCAGCAGGAACACCATCTTCAGTGAGAGCAATGCAAAAAAAATGGTAAAAGGTGACAGGTGTACTCGACAGGCTCAGGAGGGTAGGAGAGAAGACAGAGAATTCTCTAAAATAGATTCCAAGGAGTCTTGACAAAACTTCTTTAGCTCTGGCACAGACAGCACAGACTTGGGGTTTAGAGAACGGGTTGAAATTCTAGCTTCATCTTTTAGAGACCAGGCAATCCATTTAATGTATCAAAGGCTGTTTATTCATTTACCTCAAGGGACTGTCCTGACTGTTCCCATGAATGAAACATGTAAGGTATGCAGTGTAAAATGCCTGTCCCACAGAGGGCACTCCACAGAACTGTTAGCCAAGCGCCCCTCACCTATCACAACATCAGTCGAAAACCCGCAGAAGCTTCCGGGCCCTGGACTTTCCTGTGGGGTGAAGAGAGGAAAGGCTCGCTCTCCATCCTGCCTATCCTAGACTAATACGCTGTAAGGACCATCTTGTGGTCATTTCCCTATTAAACTAAGCTAAAATATGATTATTCCTGTGAATTTCTACACTCTTTACTCTGTTTTCAGATATTTTGCGTACGGTGTGGGTACTTCGGGACAAAAATCCTGGATCGTTTTCAGAGCGCACTGCACGGAGAAACAAACGTCCCCACCAACACTGGGCGTCAACCGGATGGAGGAGCTGGAAATCGTGTCATAAGCAAAACGCTCGATTTCAAAAGTACCGAACTCATGCCATCACCTCTTGTTTCATTTTACTGTAAAGAATGGACGAACACTGCCTCACAGCTTCTTGTTGTGTATCTAGGTCTAGAAACTTAACAGGACTTTTAGTTAGCAAGGAGCTATCTAAATAGTCCTTGGACAGGACAACGAAACAAAAACTCGAGAGAAGAAAAATCGAGACCCGAATGCTTCAATTCCCGTCATCTGGACTCCTTTGCTCTTCAGCAACTGGCATCCACTTATCCTAATTCTTGTGGGGGCCATGGATGAGCCCCTAAACTGACACCATTTATATTTAAAAGCATTTTCCTGAGGAAAGGGTGCAAGAGTCTCATACACGCCGCGGAAGGACGGAAAATGGGCCCCGAGAGCACTGAGGCTCCGGAGGCCGCAGCCGCAGGGGGAGGAGCCCTACCCTTGGAGACACGTAAACCAACCGCGGCCGCAGGGAAGTTCAGGGCTGGGGGCGGGGAAGGCAGAGCAGGGCCGTTTGGGGCCCCGCGAGGACCCGGTTTCGGGGCCTCGTCCCGTCGCTCCTCCGGGAGGGGGCAGCGGGAACCACGACACCTGGCGGGGTCCGTCTCCGCTCACCCCCAGCACCTCCTGGCGGGGCTGGAGAAGTTCCGGAGACCGCGCGGACCGCAGGGAAGACCTCCCGACCCGGGGCAGAGGCAGCGGCGCCGCGGGCATTTACCTTCATAGGGTCGGCGAGGTAGAGTTTCTCGGCCGCACGACTGAACTCCTCCCAGGTCTGATACTGCGGCATCGTGGGTCGGCAGCGGAGCGCGAGCGGGCGAGGCCGGGGACCGCAGGCGGCGAGACCCGGCCCACCTACCACCTACCTCTGGCTGCCGGAGACCGGTGCGGGAGCCCAGCGGCCCGAAGATGGCGGCGCCTCCTCGCACCAACGCCTCGTCCCATTGGACGGCCCGGCCCGCCCTCGCCCAATGGGAAGGAGGGATGCTTCCAGGAGGGGCGGAGCCCCGAGCGAGCGGCTCTGGGAGCTCGCCGGGAGAAGTCGAGAGCGAGGAGACAGGAGTGAGGTTGCCACAGCACCCCCTTCAGGACTGGAGGAGAGGGGCGGCGGTGTCGGCCCGCTGTCCCTCCGGCGGGACTGCGCGGTCAAGGCCGGGGTCCTGCGACCACGACGCAGCGGCTGGCTGCGAAGCACTGGAGACACAAGCCTGGGGGCGGCAGGGTCCAGCTGACACCCCGCAGCCTAGCAAAGTTGGGGGGGGGGACAGAAACGCAGGAGCGCCGCCAAAAAGTTTGTGCGATGGGCATCTATGTCGGTTCGCTGGACCCCAAAGGAAGCACGGTCGCCTGTAGGGGGGCGGGGCGGCGCGCAAGCCGTGTCGGGGGACGCGGCTGTTCCGCGGGAGGGCCGGGACGCTAGGCCCCTTCCAGATCTCAGCGGTACGCAGAGTGCGCGTGCTTAGGGCTGGGGGACCCGTGCCTGGGGAAGAAATTTGAACTTGGCTCTCCAGGCAACATGGCCTGGAAGGGTATCTGGCTTTCATCAAGCTTATCTAGGTATATTCTACGTACACTAAAACACACCGGTTGTAAACGTACAGTCTGACGCATCTCGACAAGCGCATGTGTGTACCCAGTGGTCACTTACCAATATGCCCAATACCGCAATCAGGATCTGAAGCATTTCTTTATCTCCAAACGGTCCCTTATGCTCCTTTATATTTAATGCCCCCACGCTCACCCCTGCCCCCCACGATCACCCATCTGTTTTCTGTGACTCTAGATTTCCTGTCCACTGCATTTATGGGGCTCCGGCTGCTCACCGGGACAGAAGGGCAATAGTGCAAACCCAAAGGCAGGGAGGCCCCTTACGCTGCTCGGGCCTAATACAGGCATAAGAGCCATGGATCTGGTTAGGGCACTAGCCTAGGACTGGAGAGGAGCAGACGGATTAGGGATGGACCTGGAGAGTCCCGTGGGGTATGCAGGAGAGAGTGGAGGGACACCAGGCTGGGGGAGGTTGTGGTACCAGCACAGGGGAAAGAAAACGGAGCAGCCTCAGGGGGAGTCTGGGGAAGACCGAGCGGGTGGCGCCATCTGTCTCCATGGGAAACTCCAGCAGTGACCAGAAATAGGAGTCAGCAGCAGATAGGGCGTCGTGGAGCCTTCCTCCAGGGAGGACACAGCAGGAGAAAAGGAGACTAACACAGGCCCCAGGAAACAGCAACATGAACAAGGCTGAGAGAAGAGAGCGGGAGCAGAGCCCACAGAAGAGGCAGAGGAGAGGTTATCAGAGAGATAACAGGAGGCCAGGAGGGTCTGCGATGTGAGGGAGGAGCAGGTTCCGAGGAGGGACCAGTCAGTGATCTCAGGGGGCAGACGGAGGGCACAAGTACAAAGAACTGAAATGAGTCAGTGGATCGTAGTGGTTGGTGACCTCGGCCAGAGGAGCCTCAGTTAGATTGGGGTCTGGGTGGAATTGACGGGAAGCAGCAGGAGGGGCGGAAAGGTGGAGGCAGCTGCTTCATACTCTTCTTCATAGAGCTCAGCCTTAAACAGAGGAGATCAGAACATGGGCCGAAGACATTGGTGAAGGAAGAGTATTCTTCTTCCATTTTTTGTAGGCTCCATGCCCAGTGTGGAGCCCAACGAGGGGCTTGAACTCACGAGCCTGAGATCGAGACCTGAGCTGAGATCCAAAGTCAGATGCTTACCCGACTGAGCCACCCAGGTGTCCCGAAAGAGAGCTATTTTTTAAGATGGAAAGAGTGTGTGTCTGTTTGTAACTTTCAGAGAAAGAATCGTTAAGAGCTGGAGGGATTAAAACCACAAAGAAAGAGGAGAGGAAGATCTCAGGGAGAACATGAAGGGGAGGACCAGAGGCACAGATGCAAACAGGAGGGGGCTCCTGGCTGCTTGGGGGTGGTGGGGAAGGAGGAAAAGGTGAGTGATGTGTAAGTGAAGATGTATGTAGGAGGGCAAGCGTGGATTCGGAGCCTTGAGGAGAGGATTTGGAAAAGCTGGAGAAATGAGTAAGGAAACTCAAAGACAGCATGTCAAGCAGACCTGAAGACCCAGTTGAAGTTGGAGATCCTACTCCTGGAAGAGCCCTGATCTGCACACTTTGGGGTTTGTTTCCAGTACCATCCAGAAGCCTGGGTCTTGCAGTGCAAAAGACAGGTAGTAGGGATTTGTAGGGTGCATGAGGCAGAAGGACAAGGGGACAGAGATGTTGAAGGTACTGGCGAGTGTGTGGTTGAAGGGATAAATCATGGGACCCAGGCTAGGTAGGTGGGTACTTAATCGGGTCAGAAGAGAGAGGTTAAGGGAGCAGGTGTCGAGGACGTCGGATGAGATTTCAGAGGAGCTGTTGTTCCTGGTGAGGCTGACTTGTCCTCTCTTTATGGACGTCACTTACGAGTCAGGCAGAGGATGGGATGAAAAAAGAAGACTAAGAGCCAGGGGCCCGGTTACTGAGAATGGGGTGGAGGAGCCCCTGAGAACAGCAGTGAGGGGCCGAGAGGGCAGAGTCGGGACGAGTGACCCTCTGGGAGGAGGGGTTTTTGCCCGAAGGTGAAGACAGTAGGACTTGAGACGGTGCCACCCTTGCCCTCTGTCACAATGAGGAACATCCCGTATGTCAGGTGCCTACCGGGGCAAGTGCAAGGCCGACCCCGTCCCTGCCTCCTAGAGACCACGGCTTCGAGAGCAGGGATTCCCTGAGCTTGGCCCAGCTCCAGCCCCTGAAGACAGACAAACCAGGATGAGCAAGAAGTTAGGGGCCCTGCCCTGGAAACTTCTGGCGTCCCCAGCTATGCTCGATGCATTCTCTGAAGCAGGTTATTTTTCTAGCTGTAGAGCAATGGCTTCAGAAAGGCTACCCAGGAGCGGCCTTTATAAATTGCACTTGGCTTCATTTTCACACTCACACGTACCTCTATTTGGGCGTTAAAACGAGCCCGACAGGGTGGGCCTCAAGCCCTTATCACAATTCTGAAAATCGGAAAAGCTCAGAAAAACAAAACATCTTAGTAACTCCATTGGTAGCAAACTTGACCTGACCTCTTGGAGGGTGGTTTGGAGCCTTTATTTGTCCCACTCGGCGTGTTTGAGGACAGGGTGAAGCCCAGTGGCTTCACGTGGCATATGGCAGGTGCGCCATCCTCCCTCTGTGGAATCCAACAAGCTGTGAATTCCCAAACACACGTGGCCGCAAGGATTCTGGGCAAGAGATTATGGATCTGTGCAACTCTCCTTTCTAGGTGATGAAGACTCTAGGTCTGAGGGGCGCCCGGCCGGCTTAGCCGGTTGAGCTTGCGACTCTTGCTCTGGGGGCTGGGTGTAGAGAGAACTTAAAAAATAAAGTCTTTTAAAAAAGAGAGAGCGAGAGAAAGAAACCAAGTCTGAGAATAAATTATACCCCACGGATTGGCACAGGACTTTGCTCTCATTGGCCCCCAAGTGGCAAGCCAGCAGGTGTGTTAATCACAACAGGAAGTGGTATGATTAATTTTGGTTTTTAGAAATTGCAACTGGTAGCAATAGCAGAGCTGGGTTGGTGGAGCCAAGCCTGGGTGCCCAGTCGAAACCAAAAGCCTTTGTCCTTTGGCCTGTGCCAGTGACCTCCTTGATTGCTCTCCTGTCCTCGGGGTCTCCCCCCACCCCCCATCGATCCCATCGGCAGCGGAGATCCGGCCACCCTGCAGCCTGAGCTGGTCCCCACTAACCTCCATGTCGCCCTTCCCGCAGACGACTCTCAAGCCTTTCTTGCCTACTCAGCTGCACTCCAGGCCACTGGCCACCCATCGTCCTGAAAACTTCACAGGCCCCTGGCTTTTCTGACCTCATTGCCCCTTGCCCTCCTTCTCCCCATGGGGCTCTGTGCTGGCCCCCAGGGCCCCCAGTTCCTCCAGCAGCGGTCCCAAGGTACCAGGCTTCGCGCTCACCCCCCACCGTAGTTAACCCCAGGGCCATGCTGCGCCACTCCCGGATTTCTCCTCAGGCCGCCCTCCTCCCTGAGCCTGATTCCTGTATCCAAATGCCTGCCAGGCCCTGGGCTAACCCCAGTTCCATTTCGAGAGATGAACCTAACTTCTCGGCAAACCGAAGCAACGTATAAGCAATATGCGTGATGCCTTCTTTTTCGTTTATTTTACCGTTGCTGTTGGCAAATTAAGCCACTCCTATCCTGTTGCCAGGAATTGAGTCCCTGGGCGTTACAGGCAGTCATTGGGCTGGACAAAGTACTTACAAGCTAGTGGGGTCAGGGCGGAAATAATCAGGCAAATTCACGAATCCCTGTAATAGAAGAGAGGAAGAGTGTCCCGGAAGGAGGGAGCAGTCTGACCCCCAGGACCTGGCGGTACCTGTGTGCTTTCCCTGCCCTTGATCTTTCCCCAGAGGAGAGGGTTCATCATCACAGTAACAGTCCGCAGTACGGCTGGCTTGCCAGCAACTCTGGGTCGCCTTGGTTTTCAGGCAGTGTTCACAGGACCCGCAACGTGCCGGGACTCCAAGCATCCGCTGTTCTGCGTACCTTCCTGGGTGACACGGAGTCACAGCAAAGCAGTCAGGCGGAGACAGTGATCGTGGGGAGAGGAGCCCGCCAAGAAACCGGTTGGGCTGGGAGCTGTGTCCGGAACGGGGCAGGAAGGAGCTGTGAAGGCAGCTGCATCGCCCCGTGTCCAGTGGGGGGCAGTGGTGTGCCGACAGTCGCGGGGAGCCATCCCTGCAGGAAGGGGACCTGGGAAGCCAGCCTGACTCCCAGCATCGTCGCTTCGGGTGCCTTTGGTTACGTGTTGCTCAGTCAACACTTCCTTTCGGGAGACAGCCCGGGCGCCTAAGTGTTCGCCAGGAACTTCCCACCCAGTGGAATTGGTTAAGGAGGTACTGAGCCCCTGTCCCATGCCGCGGCAAGCACAGAGCTGAGCGCAGAGGCTTGCACGCTAACGAGAGCAGAGGGGACGGGTAAGGCGAGGTGACAAATAATCAGAGCTGAAGGCAACACGGAAGGAGCCTTTCTGGAGCACTTGCAGCTGCGACCTGAGGCGCACTGGGGAGCCGGGCAGATCTAAGTGTCCCCTCTCCTCCCTGGGGTGTGGGGGCCGGCCGGTCAGAGGTCCAGACCCAATGATAGAAGGTGTGACTGTATAAAATGCCTTAAGCTTGTGTCCCCGTGTGTCAGGGGGAGTAGCCCAGGGCTGCCCCGGGGACCCACATTCAGCACTCCCCGAGCCTGGGGTCCCAAGCCCTGGGAACTGCCTGGGGACAGTAGGATTACCTGGAGGCTGGGAGGGGCAAAGGTAGAGAAGTTCTCTAAGAGACAAAGCTCCTTCCAGGAGCCTGGCTGAAGGGGGGGGAGGGGCGCAGAGACCATGGCAGGTGTGAGAACCGGCACGCCACCTCCGCGGGTAAGGCACCCCCAGGTGTGTCTCAGAGCTCCTGGAGCCTGTCTCAGGCTGTCCCAGGTGCATCCCACTCCAAGAATGCTGACATTGCCGTCCATTGGGCAGGTAATGATCTCTTTCTCTCTTTTTTTAAGTAGGCTCCACGCCCAGTGTGGGGCTTGAACTCGCTACCCTGAGATCCAGAGTAGCTCGCTCTTCTGACTGAGCCGGCCAGGTGCCCCTCGGCAGGTAATGATCTCTTTCAGATGAAACCGATTTAAGCAGAACGAAAACATCTCAGAAACAACAATGGGGGGGGTGTTGAGAGGCAATGACTGAGCCTTGGGGGTGGGAAGAACACCCTCAACGTTGCCCTCTCTGGGGGACGCTGGGTCAGGCCAGGTCAGACCTGCCCCAGCCCTCTGCTGGCTGTTCTAGAGACGGAGGCCAGAGGCGGGGGTCCTCAAGATCCCCAGGCTACTGGCTTGTCAGTTGCATCTGAAATTGATTGGCATGAGTACACCCAAGTAGCTGGGAAGAAAAGGTCAGAATTTTACTCCTGTGTGCTCCCCACCTGGCGGGTCCCATCAGGGCTCAGGTTCCCCTGCATTGCCTGCAGCCCCGGAGAATGGCCTCATTGTCCGTGAGACAAACCAAAATAGCAGCATCTTCTGTTCCCTGCCTCAGGGAGATTCACTTGAAACCCGGAGTCGCAGATGTGGGGGACAATGGAGGTTGTTGTTGCAAATCAGGGAGCTGGAACAGATGAGACGCAGGTAGTGGGAAAGCAGCCCGCGTGGAGGGTCGGGCCGGCCGGAGAGCCTCTGCAGTAACCGGGTTAGCGCGCCGGCAGGAGTTCTGTTAGTCACCGAAGAAGTGCGGCGGGTCAACGGGACAACCCACCAGTGGGGGGGTGGAGGGCCTGGGAGGCTGGGGTAACGGCGCTGGGAGGAAAGGCCGGGGAGGTATTTCTAGGCTGGTAAATGTTATTTTTATCGTTTTTTAAATGTGCCGGATTTTTTCCTAACCGTGCCCTGGAGCATTTGGGTGAACTGTGTTTGCATTAATTAATAAATCAGAGGACATCTCCACTCGGCTGCGGGCTGGGCCTCGGAAACCCTCTGGGTGGCCGGGAGGCGGTGACTGCGGACTCCTGACCAGTCCCAGCTGCGGTTCTGTGTTCAGTCTGGTCAGTCCACACTCCTGGCGCCTACCTCGTACTCACGTGGGTTTTGTGGGGCAGGGGGGTGGCCCCAGCACGGAAACGTCGGCGTGTGGGCCAGGGCTTGCTGTAATGAGCGGCATGTACCATCAGGTCACACAGTTGTGCTGAGCGGACAAGGCGCACTGGGGTGGGAAGCAGGAAAAGCTGCACAGGGGTGCTGGAGTTCGATGATGATAGACGGAAGGGCCAGGCTTTTGGAGGCAGAGGGTGTGAGCAAAAGCACAGAGACAAGCTTTCGGGGAGCAGGTGCAACCCTTCCCCCGGGGGAGGTTGGGGTACCTGGAGTTTGGTGAGCTTGTAGTAGAGTGGCCCGGCGTGGCCGCCCGGGAGAGAGTGCTGAAGGGGGCAGTGGCCCCGGAGCCGTGGAGGGCAGCGTGCTTCCGTCCCACCCCACCCTGTCTTGACAGTGTCTTTGCTGGAGGAGCTTCGTGTGGGGCCGCGGGGAGCAGGGTGCTGATAACCCCAGCCTTCACCGCAGCAAGGGGGCAGAAAGGGACCCCCGCCGAGGCCAGAGCTCCAGAGGGACAGTGCGAGAAGCTCAGCCCAGGCCCAGGGAAGGGGAGACTGCCCTGGCCCCTTCCCCATGCAGACCCGGGAGCCTCGCCCCACAGCGCCCTGCTCTCACTCCGGCAGGCACGCTCGGCTCCTCCTAAGACGCTCTCCCCCTTCCCACCTCACCCAGCCTTCCAGTCCCCGCCAAAGACGCAAGGAATAAAGTGTGCAAAGGTGGGTGTTGTGTGTCCCCTTGCATGTGACCAGGTGCAAGGTGGGGGTGTCTAGCAGCTCAGGCTCCTGCTAAGCTTTGCTGGCCTTTATGGTCTATCTTCAGGACGTAGGGCTGGGGGTGGGGGGCAGGCGCTGACCTTCGTAACCAAATACCTCGGACTGTCCTGCACAGTGGGTCGGTACTTGCTGATGACCAGCATGATGACACATGGAGAAATTACCCCCACCACAGTTTGTAGGAAGACATTCTTTTTTAATCACTGGCCAGGGGGATTTCTGTATCCCCAGAGACCTCTCAGGCATGTGTGCCAAGATGGATGAGCTGTCGCACGCATGGGGTCGGGGCTGAGAAACATGTCCGTCTGGGCTTCTAGACCTCCTTTCTTCTGGGGCCGAGTCACCGGCACCTCCCTCCTTCCATTGGGGTTTGATGGCCCCCAGGCTGCCGGCAGTCCCTCGTCCCTTGGCGCAGGGCCGGAATGGCGTCTGCACAGACCCAACGGGTCCCTAGAACCCTCTGCACCTTCTGCACCCCGCTCTCCATGCCGCAGCCCCAAGTCACTCCTGCTTCTTCTCTAGTTTCAGAACTGCCCAGTGACGGGCACCTGGTCCGGGTCCCCTGGGCTGCAGGGCTGGGGGCTGAGGGGCCAGCCACCTTCCCCCCGACTCCCTGCTTTCGAAAGCCTCCACGTGGTCCTCGAGGCCGCTGGGGTTGGAGGCTGGCCCGTGGTCGTGCCAGTCGGAGGGCGCCTCAGTGCGCGGCAGGAAGAGACTGACAGGTCTCAGGCCCCCCACGGGCAGAGGTGGGACGGCTGCTTTGGAAGGGCAAGGAAATGTGGCCAGGCCACGGTACGGCGCCCGCAGAGCTTCCCCGCATCCCCTGGAGCGCGCCGGCCCATCTCCCAGCCGTGCTGGGCCCCAAGGCCCAGGCGCAGCCCTGGGCAAACCCTGACCGCTGCGAGCACAATCAGGCCTGTGGAAGCTGCCTCCCCTCCCTGACCATCATTGATGCTCTGTCATTTTCTGCCGCAGTCCCAGGGGGCCGGTGCCATCACCTCTCCGGGGGCCGACGCCGAGGCCCAGGGGCTCCAGGGAGAGAGCTGAACCCCTCTGGCCTCTCCCGGTGGCGAGGAAACCTTACAGCTGGTCTGGGCTGGCAGAGCCTTCTCTTGCCGACGTGGGGCCTTTTGGATCAGGGTGTTGAGGAAGCGGCGTTTTGGCAAGAGCCTCGATGGCCAATGCCAGCAGGAGACTGAAGGCAGATAATTAGACCTGGTAATTGGTTGGCTTTGTGCTTTCTTGCAGGCAGCAGTGACTGTGGCCGGGAGGGAAACACACAGAAGGAAGTTGTTCTCCAGGACCAAGGCTGAGTCGTCCCTGTCGGCCTGCCATCCTGTCCCATCTTGCCTGGCGCGTCTGGCTGGCTGGGACCTGCTCGCCCGCACCCCACGCTTCACGCTCCGGATCCCAGGGTCCTCTGTAGCTGGACTTACCCCCCTCTGGCTCCTCCAAGAAGAGCTTCGGCGGGGTCTGTGGCAGAGGCCTTCAGGGAAGGCTTTAGTTTCTGGGCCGAGCTGACTCATCATTTCCCCCAGAGAAGTTTGCTCTCTGGGCGGTTTCCAGGCCCCCGTCCCTCCAGACCAGATGGCTCAGATGAGGTCTCCATGTGCACCTTGCGGCCCTTTGTGGGCACATGTTCTGGATTTGTCCCAACCTGAGCCTCTGATTCACCAGGACGTTCTGGGAAGTCCTCAGCACTTGAGTCCACCTCGGCCCATCAGCATAGAAGCTGCGAGTCACATTTCCAGCTTTTGCGGGGAGCCCATTGATTCTAGGCCCAGACACAGAAGTGTGTGGTCCCGGGGACTGAAGTTGGACCTCGGGCTGGGGCTCCAGCAGCTGGTACTGCCTTTAGAGGGGCTGGTCACTCAGACTCCATCAGAGGAGGGACCATTTTGGGTTTTTTTTTTTTTTAAGATTTGTTTATTTTGGAGAGCGAGAGCACGAGCAGGAGGGGCAGAAGGAGAGGGAGGGAGAATCCCAAGCAGACTCCGCGCTCAGCGTGGAGCCCAGTGTGGGGCTCGATCTCACGACCCCAAGATCACGACCTGAGCTGAAACCAAGAGTCAGACGTTTAATCCGACTGCACCACCCAGGTGCCCCAGAGGATGGACTGTTTTGCGGCTGTTTAGGGTCTTGGGAAAAGCAGAGGAAGGAGCTCCTGCCCAGGTAGACCTGGAAAGTGTCGGCTCAGCGGACAGCCTTCTGTGGCCTCCCCCCTTCCCAGCTGTCTGGTGCTTCCTCAGTAGAGAGTTGGTGAGCACATACTGGGTGCTGGACGCAGGACCTTCGAGGGAACCCCTGACCGGTGTCTGAGGCGGGGGGGCATTCAGGACCACAGCGCCCACCCAACGGACCTGGGAGCCGGACGGCCCCTGTGCCCTTTGGGGAAATCACTCGGCCCCCACAGGCATCTGATTCCTCCTGCACAGAATGAGAACAGGCTACCTTCCTCCGTACTTTGTGAGGACTGGGCTGGCGAACTGATCCGAATTGCCCAGAACCAGGCCAGGGGCAGTGAGGCGGTGCCCAGTTGAGAGGTTTAGGAGGACGGATGGGATGAAGGGCTCGAGAGGCGTCCTGGGGTCCTGGGGCTGGACGTGCACGGCCAGGAGCGCTGCATCTGAGGCTGGGGTCCCCTCCTGTGCATATTTAACCTTGAACAGTTAGGCCTCGGCTGCTTCCTTTGTCAAGTGGGGATCAGACTTTCCCTTCCAGCCTCATCCGGAGAAAGCAACACTTGTATCTACTGTGTTCCAGGCACAGTTGTAGTCTAAGGATTGAGAAAGAACATATGTAAAAAGTGTTTCTATTGAAATAATCACCTTGGGGCGCCTGGGTGGCTTAGTCAGTTGGGCGTCTGCCCTCGGCTCAGGTCATGATCTCAGGGTCCTGGGATCGAGCCCTGCCATCGGGCTCCCTGCTCGGTGGGAAGCCTGCTTCTCCCTCTCCCACTCCCCCTGCTTGTGTTCCTCTCTCGCTGTGTCTCTCTCTGTCAAATAAATACATGAAATCTTTAAAAAAACAATCACCTTGTCACCTGCGCAGTGCAACCCCTGGGTGACTGTGACTCTCTGCTCTGCCCTGCGCCCCTGGCCACGGCCAGCGGAATGGGGGTGACGGAGGCAGGCACTCTGGTCTGGCTTCAGGCTCGCAGGTATCCCTGGGGTGCTGCTCTGCCCCTTGAGGATTCACCGCATTTCCACGCTATTTAGGTCCAGATTACTAAAGCCTCTTGCCCCCATGGGAGGCTGGTGATGTCCTCAGAGGAGGGCCTGGGAGTCCCAAGGAGCACGGAAAGACTCGCTGAGGCTCTTAGGGGAGGGGACTCAGGAACGAGGTGCTCCGAGGGGTTGAGCGAACAGTCCCCAGAGCACCCTCCAGCCCAGCCCCTCGGTGCAGGTCCCCCTGCACACAGCCGGCTTGTAGGGGGGTGGGGGAGGAGGGTTCACACAGGGCGGGGTGGCCCAAGCGTCAGCTGGTTGCTTGCTCACCCTCGCGGGCTGCCCTCGCACATCCCGGAGAAGCTTCTGGGCACCGTCTGAGGCTTGCCACCGAGATTCCAGGCCAGCCGTCCTGGCGACAGTGTGCGGGAGGAGTAAGTCTGCCGCAGAGCCTGTTTGGGAGCCGGGCCGATGCTAACGGGATTTACCATCCACCACCCCGAGGTCGGGCAGGACGTTGTGAAATGACATTTCAAGGGCCCCACCGCAGAGGGTCAGAGAGCGCGTGGGTGGACTTGGCGGCGAGTGAGGACCCTGGGGAAGGTGATCCGTTGCCCTGGCTCTTGGTTAGTCTCCCCGCAGAACAGAAGCACTGACCAGCCCAGCCCTGGGCAGCTGTGGACAGGACAGAGGGTCCCCTGGCATGTCGGCGGGCCTAGTCTGGGCCTGGACCCACCCCTGGGGCCAGAAAGTGAGTCCCTGCCCTCTTGTCAACCTCTCCCAGGCCTCTAAACCCCCTCAGTGGGTGCAGGGAAACAGCTGTGGCCTTGGGGTCCACACTCCCCATTTGGAGGCCCTTCCTGGTCCTTGAACTGATCTGAGCCTCACTATTCTCTGCTCCTCTTGCAAAGTTCTTGTGAGTTGAAACAATGCACGTGGAAATTCTTTGTGAACTGCAAAATGCTTGGAACACCTGGGTGGCTCCGTCAGTTGGGCGTCTGCCTTCAGCTCAGGTCATGATCCCGGGGTCCTGGGATCGAGCCCCGCATCGGACGCCTGGCTCAGCAGGGAGCCTGCTTCTCCCTCTGCCGCTCCCCCTGCTTGTGCTTGCTCTCTCTGTGTCAAATAAAGAAATAAAATCTTAAAAAACAACTGCACAAAGTGCTTTTTAAATGGAAGGAATTGCTCCCAGGCACAGGATTGAAGGCCCCGAGGGCAAGAGTTGCTGTCTGCAGGCTTTGGGGTCCGACTCTGGCCCCTGGAGGCTAGAGCACTTGCCCTGCACTCTTGAGAGGAGACCACATGGGAAACGAGCATCCCCCTTCTCCCTGGTGGCCTGGGTCCCAGGGAAAAGGAGCTGGCAAAGGTCCCAGAGCCGACTGGTTTTGCTGTCAGGAGGGTTCACCTGTGGTCTTGGGACAGCCCCGAGGCTCCCCAGTGCAGGACGGGGGGGGGGGGGGGGTTGTTTTCCGCAGGATTTGTGTTTAGAACACGACAGTGTCTTTACCTTTTATCTAGCAAGAGTGAGTAATCTATTTGGGATATTTAACAAAAATCAGACATTACCTCACTGGTGTCTTATCCAAAGCTGCTCCAGTGATTTGGGGTCTTTTCCAGTGTTAAGCAGTATAGGGAGAATGCCACAGACTTGCTCTGAGTCAAGGGAATTACACAACACACACATTTGAGAAGCCCTATCCTAGTATTTGTATTCAAGCCTTTTTCCCCTCCAGTAAACATCTGTTTCTTTTTTTTTAAGAGACTTTTTAAAAAATTTATTTATTTGACAGAGAGAGACAGAGCGAGAGAGGGAACACAAGCAGGGGGAGTGGGAGAGGGAGAAGCCGGCCTCCCGTGGAGCAGGGAGCCCGATGCGGGGCTCGATCCCAGGACCCTGGGGTCGTGACCTGAGCCGAAGGCAGACGCTCACCAATGGAGCCACCCAGGCGCCCCGAAGGCTACTTTCTAACAGAAGTGTCAGGAGAATAGCAGCTCAAGTGGCCACAGGTGGCTCGTGTGTCCCTCTAGGTGTAGAAAGGCTGCTGGTTCCTGGAAAAGAGCACCTGTTGGGTCGGAGGTGGAATCACCCCGGGTCGTCCTCACCTAGAAGGACAGCTCTCGTCACCCCAGGCCAGGCAGTGGGACATCTGTGTCTGGCAGCAGAAAAATTAAAGCCCAGTGAGAAACCTCCATGTATCCCCGGTCACTACGTAGTAGGTGATATGAGGAGTAAGTGTGAATTTTGATAGGTGCCATCATAGTGTGGTAACTACGAAGTGTCCACCGCTCTACCAGTGTTACTGAGGTATGTGGGAGGGACATGACCTACTGTCTGTGATTAGCGGCGGGCGCCCAGCTGGTCCAGTCAGAGGCGCGGGTGACTCCTGACCGCAGGGTCGTGAGTTTGAGCCCCACGTTGGGTGTAGAGATGACTTAAAAATAAAATAATAGGTAAAATATGTTAGTAGAAACATAAAGAAAAAAGAGATAAAGCACGTGAGACAAAACCTTTTAACATTTGAGTCTGGGTAATGGATGATATGGTTTCATTTTACTGTTTTCTCAACTTATGTGGTTGATCGAACATTTTCATAATTAGAAGAAAAATTAAAGACAGCGTGAATAGTGTTAAAAGACAAGCCACAGAAGGGAGAAGATATTTAGAACACATGTAACTGACAAGGGATTTCTACCCAAAACGTATAAACAACTCCCACAAATCAGTTAAAAAAGAAAAAAACAAAAACAAAAACCCTACCAACCACACAGGAAAAAAAGGCATAGATTAAAAAAAGCAATTTCAGGGGCCCCTGGGTGGCTCAGTTGGTTAAACATCTGACTCTTGATTTTGGCTCGGGTCCTGGTCTCAGGGTCGTGAGATCAAGCCCCGCCTGGGGCTCCGTGCTGAGCGTGGAGCCTGCTTAACATTCTCTCTCTCCCTCTGTGCCTCCCTCCACCTCTCTCTCTATATCTCTCTCTCAAAAAAAGTAAACAAGTAAATAAAATTTTAAAATAAATAGATAAACCAATTTCATTCCCAGAAGGAGAAATTTGAATGGCCAATGTCCACCCTCCCAGGTGATCAGGAAAATGCAAAGTAGAGAATAAGACGGTTATGCCCATAATATTGGCAAGGATTTGAAAGTCTGGGAATATCAAGTATTGGGGGAGATGTAGAGTTTAAAACATATTCTCAGAAAGCAACTTGGCAATATCTGTTAGAAGCATGTATCTCCTACAACCCGGAGTCTACTTCTGAGCGTACATCCCTCAAAAAGTCTTGGGCAGGGGCGCCTGGCTGGCTCAGTTGTAAGAATGTGCAGCTCTTGGTCTTGGGGTTGTGAGTTCAAGCTCCACGTTGGGTGTAGAGATTACTAAAAATAAATAAATAAAAAAGTCTTGCGCTGGTGCACAACATAGATTTGGATCACACAGTAGATGCCTATTACTGCATTGTTTATAATTGCTGAAACCCCCCGAAATGGAGAAATAATTAATGACATATTCATATAAGGACATACTATATAGAAGTTAAAATAAATACAATACATATTAATATATTACGTGTAAGTATAATTATGGATGAATTTCCAAAACGTAAGATGAATATTGAATGAAATCAAAGAAAATTGCAAAGGGGTATGTATGTTATTTTACCGTGTATTTAAACAATTTAAAATCCCTACATAATATGTTTGGGTCTCTCTCTATATATATGTCATAAGAGTACAAAAAATAATTAGAAGGGCCACAGAGCAATAGGACGATAGAGCTCATCTCCAGGGAAGGAGAGAAGGAAACGGGAATGACCTCAATCTTATCTGTAATGTTTGTTCTTTCTTGATGGAAAAATGTTTTTAAAAGAATCGGAAACAAATACGTGGAAAGAGTGACATTTGAATATCTGAGTAGTAGGTACTGGGCGTTTATTATCAGGCATACCTAGTTGCATTGTGCTTCACGGATACTGTGATTTTTACAAATTGACGGTTCAAAACTTCAGGAGAGGAAGTCGCTGCCGATGGGGAGGAAAGAGCAGGAGAACTAGAATCAGGAGTGGAGCCTGAAGATGGGACTGACGGGCTGCAATCTCATGATGAAACCTGAATGGATGCTCAGAGAAAGTGGTATCCTTCCTTCCTTCTTTTTTTTTCTTTTCTTTCTTTCCTTTCTTTCTTTCTTTCTTTCTTTCTTTCTTTCTTTCTTTCTTTCTTTCTTTCTTTC
>NC_058408.1:66683097-66691185 GCF_002201575.2 Neomonachus schauinslandi
TTCTTTCTTTCTTTCTTTCTTTCTTTCTTTCTTTCTTTCTTTCTTTCACAGAGAGAGAGAGACAGTGAGAGAGGGAACACGAGCAGGGGGAGTGGGAGAGGGAGAAGCAGGCTTCCCGCTGAGCAGGGAGCCCGATGCAGGGCTCGATCATGACCTGAGCTGAAGACAGATGCTCAACTGACTGAGCCACCCAGGCGTCCCTAAAATAAATAAATCTTTTTTTTTAATATTTTATTTTATTTATTTATTTGGGAGAGAGAGAGAGAGCACAAGAGGGGGAAGGGTCAGAGGGAGAAGCAGATTCCCTGCCGAGCAGGAAGCCCGATGTGAGACTCAATCCCAGGACTCCGGGATCATGACCCGAGCTGAAGGCAATTGCTCAACCAACTGAGCCACCCAGGTGCCCCTAAAATAAATAAATCTTAAAAAAATACATATAAAATGCAAGTAAATAGCTCTTGTTATTTGATATGAATATTAACTACCAGTGGTAAAAATGAGATTTTGGAACACTAGGCAGGCACACTTTGATTTCTTGTCTGTTCATTTTTTAAGTAGGCTCAACACCCAATGTGGGGCTTGAACCCACGGCCTCGAGATGGAGTCACGCCCTACTGACAGAGGCAACCAGGCGCCGGAGGCAGGCAGACGTTGAGAGGAGAGTTCCAGCACGTTCCCTCCCAGAAGCAGCACCGTGTACTTGTCTTATGTGTCCTGCCACATTTTGCGAACTAGTAGAGGGCAGAGACCAAAGGAACATGGAGCGTGGTGTTCTCTGCATGAAGAGCAATGAAGAGCAGACACAAGCCCTGAGAGCAGAAACTGTGGACCAGAAGTTTCTACGGAGGCAGCGGCTGACCCATGGCACCGAGACAATGCGGATGCTCAGGAGCCGGCCCCAGCCTCTCACCCCGAGGAGGAGGAGGAGGACGGCTGGGTTATGAGACGCTCGGCTCCAGACCTGTGTTGTGACAACAGGAGTCTCCTGACTGCTCAGGAATTCACTGTTGATCCTTTTGTCCTCCCTGATCCGCTTCCCACCTGCTTCTGCATCTCTACCCAGGAGGAGTCAGGCGGCCCGGGCTCTCCCATTGTCTCCTGCCACCGCCTTGGCTCGGACCGCTCCTCGGTGAGGAGGGGACCCCAGCGTAGGTCCTGTCCCTTCCCTGTCACCTTATTCCTTCCTTGCCCATTCTGTCCGAGTGCCTTGGGCAGCAACCCCCCCAGCAGCCCGGCTGGTCCCCGGGGCTGGATGCCGCGTGCTACTCCATAAATGATTAGCTGTGATCATTGTAAAAGCAAGGAGCTCTGTAAGCAGAAACGCAGAGCAGAGAGGGGTCTGAACACACACAGACACACACACACACACACACACAGGATGAGTTTTCTCAGCGATTCGTTATGTGATTTTCTCCTGGTGGGAGCTTTTGCAGTCACGCAGGGCGGTGGCCGGGGCGGTGGCCGGCTCGGTCCCCAGATGCCTGCTTGAGCAAGGGGCTGGCGGCAGAGGACTTTTCCTGCTTACGGAAGTGGCAAGGGAACTGTGGGTTCCTTCCCAGGAGCTGGTGTGAGTGCAGTGGGGGCAATGAGTGGCTCCGGCCTTGCGCGCCCTCCCCGGCGGCCCGCCCAGCACGCCCGGTGAATGCGGGTCAGGGAGTACTATTTTGAGTGCTCGGAGAGGGACGGGAGGCTGCAGGAGACACCAGCCTGCGCGTGGGGGGCCGAGGGGACAAAGCACCATCAAGGCTGCTCACTGACCCCTGCACTCGCTGCATCCCTCCGGGGCTCTCCGTCTCTGCCGAGAGGAAGCTGCCAAGACAAAGAGGTGCCCATGGAGCCAACTTCTATTTCCAGCCTAGGAGTGACCCTGGCGGGCAGCCTTGAGCAGGTCACGAGCCCTCCCAGGGTAATCACATCGGATTCCATCCTAGGTCCAGGAACTCCTGTGAAAATGGATAAATTGAGATTTTAAAGGGCCTTGAGATCTCAGAAGAGATAAATGAACAATGTTTGGGGCCAATGTTCTGGGCTGCCCTTGAAGTCTGGCCCTCCACGCACTGGCCATGTTCCCTCCTGACTCAAAGTGTAGAATACACTTAAGCCCAGTGATGGGGGCACCTGGGGGCTCAGTCGGTTAGGAGTCTGCCTTCGGCTCAGGTCATGATCCGGAGGTCCTGGGATTGAGTCCTGCGCCGGGCTCCCTGCTCGGCAGGGAGTCTGCCTCTCCATCTCCCTCTGTGCTCCTCCCCCACCCCATACTTGTGAGCTCTCTCTCTCGAATAAATAAAGAAGATCTTTAAAAAAAAAAAAGATTAGTCATGAAAATAGCTAACATTGATTAAATATTGACTACGTGCTGGGCACTTTAGTTTAATACTCAGGCAATCTTAATGAGAGACAGTGGAAGAAACGGAAGTCCAGAGAGGTTAAGTAACTTTCCTGTGGTCACAGAGTCAAGAAGCCACGGCCAGTATCTGAACTCTGGCTTCCTGAGCCCAGGGTCAGCCCTTATCCACGACATCGGAGCGTATTTACCGGGCAACCTGTCGTTAGTGAGCACTTGCTGTATGCCATGCTGAGCTGGGTGTGAGATTCAGAGCTGTATAAATAGGAGGCAGGCAAAGGCTGGGTTCCAAACTGGGGATACTGAGGGGCTCCCGGCCGGCTCCGTCGGTGGAGCGTGCGACTCTTGGTCTCGGGGTCCTGAGCTCAAGCCCCACTTTGGGCACAGGGCTTACTTAAAAAACCAGAGACAGAGCAGAGAGAAGAAAATGAAGAGGAGGGGGAAAACGCACCCTTGAAATGACAGCAATTATTGGCAATTTGCAACTGATTACTTCGTTGTTAATTGCTACTTGTCAATCAGTACTCTTTGGAAGACTAATAAATTGTTTAAAATGCAAAATAATGTAAATTTTCATCTTGGTGGGAGCTGGATATGCAGTTAGAGGGAACCAGCTTGAGGGCACGATGTCTAAAACGCCCCTCCCTTTATTAGCTTGGGCTGCTTTCTGGAGTGAGGGGCTCCGGCCACGGGAGGTTTGATGCCCAGACTGGAGTCTGCTGCAGCCCGAGGACCCCTGGGTCAGCGTGACTGCAGATGCCAATGGACCTGGCTGCTTGTGGAGAGAGCACCATCTGGGAGGTGTGTGACTTCTAGGCTCTAAACAGCCTGACTCCTGACGGTGCAGGAGAGACGTTAGGGTTCGAAGCCGACGGCCAAGAAAGAATTCTTGAGACGTCTTCGGTGCAAATAGGTGGTTTTATTAAAGCTTGGGGACAGGATCCATGGGCAGAAAGAGCTGCTCTGCGGTTGTGAGGAGTGACTGATTCTATGCTTTCAAGTTGGGAGGGGGTTAGGGAGAGTGTAAGTCTCTATGGAATTTGGAAGCAAGGTTTCCAGGACCTTGTGGGGCTGTTGTTAGGAAAAGGTCATTTTTTACTGTCTAGTAAAACCTGAGTCATGAAACCCTTCAGGTGTATATCGGTGGGTCATATGCTTGGGGATGACTGCCAACATGTACCTTGTGGGGCAGAGATAACCGAAGTTTCCAAAGGAATCTTTCTGTGTTAAAGTAGACTTACAGGATCCTGGAGGTCAGGCTAAGGTTGCCCTTTGCCCTTAGCCAAGTATTAACATCGAGGCAGCTGAGCGCCCAGAGGAAGGTCACCCTGCCTGTTTCAAGGACTCATCAGTGGGCTGTAGGCAGCAAGGAAATCTAAGTTTTTTTCTGCCTTTGTTTCCCACATCACTAACCCACTCGGAGTTTGGAAGCGAACCCACCCTGGGAGAGGTAACTTGGAAGCTGACACTTCAGAGGGGTCCCAGTGTGAGTGGGCAGGCCCTCACTCCCATGGCTCCAGGGGCTCCTGCCGAGGGTGGGGTCCCTGCACAGGATGCAAGTACTTCTGACCATCAGTAGCTTTGGCTTAAGAAAATTCTGGCTCCAGTGGAGGGGGGGGTGGGGATTGATCTTGTTTGTTCTTTTTGTTCTTCTTGGTTGAGTTCCCAGTGTGGATCCTGCAGGCATTCTGTCCTCCGTGTCCGAACCACCCAGGCTAGGTCCTCGCTGGGCCGGGGGTCGCCTGTGGAGCCCTGACTTGTCCCCACCCAGGGAAGCCGCACATGCTGCTGGAGGTGACCTGGGGCCTTTGAGGTTCCTGCAGAGCCCCGCTCTCTGGGGCGTTCCAGGTCCACAGACAGCTCTTTAGAAAGGACTGGAAGGAGGGGGTGGAGAGACTCCGAGCCTTGAAATCCGGCCTGTGGTTGTTTTTCCTCTAAACCTGAATGGCTCTCCGCCCAGCACCTGGGCCTGGGCGCCCTTCTAGTCCCGCAGTGGCCCCGGAGGAGCAGCTGCGGGGTGGGGCTGGCTGCGTACCTCCAGGCTCTGTCCCCTGATTCGGAAGCTCTCCGGGCCTGGTGTGGAGCCAGCCCCGGCCTCGTGACCTCCTCCCCCGCTCGCTCCCTTCGTGCAGCCACGTGAGCTGGCCACGGCTGAGCCCCCATCTTCAGTTTCCCAGTTCCCTTCCTAAGGATTCCCACCCTGTGCACACAGGGCGCCTCAGACGAGTGCTGCTGACAGGGGCGGGGTGGGGTGGGGAGGCTGCTTTAAATCCAGCATTATGGGGCGAGCATCGGAATCCTCGTCCCGATCCCGAACTTCTCCGATGCCTGCTAAGGAGCCCGGTGTGCCCAGCCACCCCCGGTCTCTGGCCCGTTGCCGCCGGTCACGCCCACTGGAACAAAGACACAGGGTGTGTGCGGGCGCCTCGGTGTGAGGCTTTGGCCTCAGCCAGCTTGCCACGGGCTCTCTTGTGACTCCCCCCATCCCTGGCCCCTCTTGACCATCTGGTCACCCCTCTTCTATCTGGTGGGGGCAGTCTCTCCCCTGCATTAAAGCCTGAGGCCCAGGGCCAGGGTTCAAACAGCACCATGGGTTAGCTTGGGGGAGCCCCCCGGCTTCCCACCCAGGAGCCCCAGCACGAGGGGACCAGACCACCCCCGGTCAGCTCCTGTATTTCCAGGCTGAGCGAAAACGTTTGACCGCGACCTCATCTTGGGACTCCAGCGGCTTCAGTCGTGACAGTGTAGTGAACCGGATGTCTTCCTCGGAGTTGCTTTGTTCCTGACAAGCATAGATGCCAACGTTTGGTGTAGGCGTCCCGTGCACCCAGAGCTACGCCAAGTGCTTCCTGCAAATTATCTCATTTAACCCTCCCTATGACTCCAGAGGGAAGGTTCGCTTATCACCCCAATTTTACTGAGGAGCTGACTGAGACCAGAGAGGGTGAGTAACTTGTCTAAGATTGCACAGCGGTGTGTGGCAGAGCTAAAAGTCTGACTAAGGGACGAGTCCTAACAGCCACCCTGGGCTGGGGCTCTTACCATCTCTCGTATGGATGACCTTCCTTTGTCCTAGACGAAAGCCTTTACATTTTACCAAATCTGGGTCTTGTGGTCATTGATCTAGCACAGGGGTCAGCAAACGTCAGTGTATGGGCCAGATCTAGTCGCAGCCTGTTTTTGTAAGGCCTGGTTTTTCACAATTTTTTAAAAAATATTTTTTACTTATTCACACGTGCGCACACACTAGAGCATGAGCAGGGGGTTGGGAAGGGGAATGGGGGGAAACAGTCTCCCCACTGAGCGGGGAGCCCAATGCAGTGCTCCATCCCAGGACCCTGGGATCATGACCTGAGCCGAAGGCAGACGCTTAACCAACTGAGCCCCGTGGTTTTTCACACCTTTAAAGGGTTGTTAACACACACACACACACACACACACACACACACTGAATGCTATACTTAAAATGGTTCAGATGGTAACAGAGTTTTTTCTGGCTGGACCTTTGAATGCTTTAAAAAAAATTGTAGTGAAAACATAACATGGAATTCACCATCTTAACCATTTTTAAGTGTACGGTTCAGTAATGTGGCATTTTTACATTGTTAAAAAATGGGTCTCCCGGATTTTTTTGTCTTGTGAAACTGAAACTCGATACCCATTACACAATGATTCTCAACCTCTCCCCAGTCCCTGGCAACCACCCTTCTACCCTCTGTTTCTAGAAATCTGCTTTAGAGACCCCGCTCGTATGAGTGGAATGCACTGTGTTTGCCCTTTTATGGCGGGCGCGGATCCCTGAGCACAATGTCCTCGTGTTTCTCCCCGGTTCCAACACACGTAACACGTGATAGGACAGGCTTGTCTTCCTTTTAAGGCCTGAGTAATATTCCACTGGGTGTAGATAGTACACTGTGCCTGTCGATCCACTGATGGACACTTGGGTTGTTTCTACCTCTGGGAATAATATTGCCCTGGATATGGGTGTGCAGATATCACTTTGAGATCACGCTCCTGTTGTTTTGGATGGAAGTGGATCCATTTTTAACTTTTTGAAGAACCGCCCTACTGTTTTCCACAGTGGCAGCACCCATTTTAGAATCCCACCTACAGTGCACCAGATTCCAACTTCTCCACATCCTTGCCAACACTCACGGTTTACTGTTTTTTTATTTGTTTCCTTTTGATCGTGACCCTCCCAGCGGGTGTGAGGTGATACCTCACTGTGGTTTTTGATTTCTGTTTCTCTGATAATTAGTGATGTTGAGCATATGCATGTTGGCCATGTATCTCATCGCAGGAGAAAAGTCTATGCAAATTGGGTTATTTGATTTTTTATGTTGTTGAGTTGCAGAAGCTCTTTATATAGCCTGGACACTAACCCCTTATCAGACAAGTGACTTGCAGATATTTTCTCTCATTTCAAAGATTGCCTTTTAAATCTGCCGATGGTATCCTTTGATGCACAGAAGTTCTAAAGCTTCCCATTTGTCTACTTGTGTTGTCACCCCCTGTGCTTTTGGTGTCACATCTGAGAAATCTTCACAAATCCAATGTCACGAAGCTTTTCTCTGTGTTTTCTTCCAGGGGCTTTATAGTTTGGGGTCTTACGCTTAGGTCTTAAATCTATTTTGAGTTAATTTTTGTATATGGTGTAAGGTAAGGGTCCACTTTGATTCTTTTGTGTGGATATCTAGGGACTGGGGACTCTCCTTTCTCTTGGGGGAAGAGAGTAAATTTTATGTTATGTGGACCTGAACCAATTTTTTTTGAAAAGCAAAGAGGAAGAAGAAGAGGGAGGAGAAGAAGAAGGGGCAACAGAGATGATATTTGGCCCACAAATCCTAAACGATTTGCCGCTTGGGACCTGGCCCTTTCCGAGAAGACTGTTGACCCGCGAGCTGACACCCCACAGCATCCTACTGTGCCCCCCAATGTTGTGTTACTTACTGCTGTATCCACAGTGAGCCCCAGCATGCTGTCTCTGACTTTCTTTGGACCATGTCTCTTCCAAGAGTGGACTTCCCAATTAAAAACTCAATGATTTCATCCAGTGCATGAAGACGGAGGTGCCAGTGGGGATTCGGAAATCCTTGGCTACACCTTTGGGTCCGGGTAAACCTTGGACCAGTTGCCTGGCGGGCCGGCGCGTGGCCTGCTTCCTCACTTCCCTGGCTCTGAGGGAAGGATGAGAAATTTTGGCCTCGGGATGGAGAAAAACAGAAGAGGGGAATCTGACCAAGGTTTCCTGAGATGTTGGCAGGGAGCTCTGAGGCTTCTTCGAAGGAAGAACCGATGTGAATCCCAGGCAACACAAGCATCTTAGCAAGTCTCAGACCTCCCGGTCTTAAGCTCGGGGAAATACCTCTTGTGCCGTCACACTGGACGCGTGAGCGCATGGCCAACATCCAATCTAACGTCTTGCTGTGTCTCAGCTCTCTACCCAGGTGGTGAACTCCCTGAGGCCGGGTCTGGAGCTCCTGTTTCCCTTCTCTGAGCACCTGGTGGCTCTTTGTATCTGCTTCCTGTCTGACTCGCATGTTAGGAGAAGACTCTGAAAGGAAAGAGGCCTCTGGAAGAGTCTCTTAGGGAGTGAGGGCCTTCTCTCTGCCCCCAGAACGATCTTGGGGCCCCAGCTAGCTGGGAGGACCGCACTGCCTCGGGTTGGGGTGCGGGGGGGCCCAGGCCTGATCACCCAGGTGTTTCCTCCCCTGCCTCCAGACGTCAAACACTTCAGCACGCAC
>NC_058408.1:66691285-66707983 GCF_002201575.2 Neomonachus schauinslandi
CCCCCCCCCCCCCCCCCCCCCCCGTCAGTGCTCAGGGAAACAGCACGAGGGTTCATTCCTTCTGGGTGACTCAGAGAATTCTGTCAGCCAACCCCTCTTGCCCTCTTGCCGTCTTGCCGTTTCCCTGTGAGGGAGGCCTTGGACGCGCTCGGGGAGGCAGCCCCAGGGGGCAGGGAGGCCGCCCCAGGGGGCAGGGAGGCCCAGAGGCCTGCAGCTTGGACCTGACCCCCGAGGGGCCAGGGCGGGGCTGGAGCTGGGGTGGGGGTGGCTCTGCGTGAGAAGCCAGCTCTAGGACACTCTCACCATCAAGCTGCCTTTTAGCCAGTCCCCTGGGGCTGTCCCCCTTCATCGTGTTGATTGGAGATTGTGTCTCTGAATAGAGCTTAATGTCCTTGGAAATTGTCTGTTCTTTTTCTCTTTTAAAAAAAATGTCTCCTGCCTTCTCCATTTGGTTTAGGTTGTCACTGTGTCCCTAACTGTCGAAGGTGGATAATTGCTCCTGCCCCTTCCCCCCCCCCCCACCGAGGATGGGAATCGTCATCATCATCACCAATGGTCTGCTCTGAGGCCAAACTGGGGCTGGGTGGGAGGGAGGGAGGGGAGTCTCTGGGGGACGAGCCCTGGGAGACGTTTTCTCTCTGGTCCCGCTGTTGGAGGGGAGCCTGGGGGGAGGCGGGGAAGGGGGCATGGGCCAGGGCGTCCAGAGGAGAGCAGAAGAGGTGGTGAGGCTGAGGGAGCAGGGGAGCTAGGAATCCACCTGGGGGGTGGGATGGCTGGGGAGGGGGGCAGGAGAAGGAGAACCGGGGACCGGAAGCTAGGTGGGGAGGAGGCCTCGAAGCCCAGGGCTCACTGCTCGCTGGGCAGCTATGCGCTTCAGCCTGTCCTCTGACACAGGACCAGGACAGGATCGGGAGACATGCCCGGCGCAATGCAAATACACCGCTTTGTCTTCGTCCAGCAGAGAGGAGTTGGAGGGGCTGGGCGAAGGACTCCTCTCATGTGAGAAAGAGTCAACACGCTGGTGAGTTCCGCGCCCTCCAAGAGCCCCAGGCCTGTAGGAAGGGGAGGGGCCAGCACCCTGGTCCACCCCACCTTAAGCCAAACAGCAGAACACCCAGCCCTGTTACGCAAGAGTGGATAAATACTCATACACCTGTACGAGGAAGTGTTTCACAGATTATACCATTTAATCTCAATAACCCCAAGGTCTAAGTGCCCCAATAAACAAATGAGAAACAAAGAAGACAAACGGAGGGGCGCAGAGGTGGCCAGGGGTCACAGGACCAGAGAGGGGCTGACAGCCCAGCAGTGCTTGGCGTCCAGGGACAGAGGCTTTGTGGGACGAAGCGATGTGTCTGCCGGGTGCCAAGACCAGGGCTTGTCCCCGCTCCCTAATCCCATCTGGGGCCCAGAAACTGGGAACGCCCGTGCCTACAAATACTCATGCACCTCAGGAGTATTTTCCTATTCGGCTCGCATCCCTTGCCCGTGCCCTCCCTTCCCCTGCTGCCCCCTCCCCCTCTCCCTCTCCAAGAAGGTATAGATTCATTATGTGATGTACGGGGTATCTGCCTGCCTAGCATGGTGCGAGCATCGTTCTAGACGCTGGGCTTGAGAGTGTACCGAGCAGATAGAAGGGGTGGCCCTCACTCCAGCCAGGGCACGGATGGTTGTCTGAGAGGCCAGGTTTCCCACTGAGCCTTGTCAGTGCTGTGCGGATTGGAGGGTTTGGGGGAGGCCGGAGTGGACCCTCCTTCCCCAGCTTTGCCGGCTCACATGCCCGTGGCTGCTGGCGTGGGCTCGACTGTGGTCTGCTGTGGCCTCCTCCCCTGCCCATGGCTTGCACCCCAGGAGGGGCTTCTAAGCCAGACTGGGCCAGCTGGTGTGGAATTGAGACTAAGAGTCTCCTTATGGCCGACCTCTTGACCACGTGAAAAATTATGCTAAGGCATTATTATCAAGTGATTATTTAATTCTGTGACTCTGCACACAGAGCAAGAAAAGTAGAGTGGACGTGGAAGCAGAGATGAGACGCGGAGAGACACTCCCAACCCCTTCCAGCCCCCGATTTCAGCCACGGTTTCGGTGACTTGTCCTTCCCTGCGTGAGCTGGCTCGAGTTGGTTTCTGCTACTTATAACCATTTCATTCTCACCTTCAATGTGAACAAAAACTTTCTGTTAAGGGCAGAAGCGGCAGGCCTCGAGCTGCCTCGATATTATCAGGTCTGGGAGTGACAGTCAAACGGGGCCGGAGACCAGGGCTCACTGGGGGTGCTCCCATGCCCCCCACGCCCCTCCCAGGCCCCGGAATGTAAATGATCGGGATACATACAGAGTGTGACCTTCCCCTAAATCTACTCTTTGTATCGGATCAAATGGTGTGAACCACGTGCACTTTCTCCCTTGCTCTCAGCCCCGGTAGGGAGTAAACACTGTGGTAAAAGCAAAAGAAGGAAAAAGATGAACTCCCTTCTAAACTGTGGGTGCGGGGCGCCTGGGGGGCTCAGTCATTAAGCGTCTGCCTTCGGCTCAAGTCATGATCTCAGGGTCCTGGGATCGAGCCCCGCATCGGGCTCCCTGCTCGGGGGGAGTCTGCTTCTCCCTCTGACTCTGCTGCTCCCCAGCTCGTGTGCACTCTCTCTCTAAGTAAAATCTTAAAAAAAAAAAAAAAGATGAATGGTGGGTCCAGCAACAGAATGGTCATCAGCATTGATCACCTCAAGATCACTGCAGGCTTAGCAAGAATCAGCTGCTGGGTCACGGACTTTTTGGAAAGGACAAGTGCGGTCCATTGAAAGGGGTTGCGCATCAGCCACAGAAAGCTTCTGGTTTCAAGGCCTGCCTGCCTCCCACCCGCCCTCCAGGCCCCAGCGTTTCCTGGGAAGCCTTCCCCGAGGTTAGGTTGGGGAGCTCCTCTCTGTTAGAGAACGTTCCTCTAGTACACATCTCATTGTTTAAGTGGCCCGTAAGTTCAGAGAGTAGAGATCTTGTATCTAGCTCCATACCTGGCACGGTGGATGTGTAATACATATTTATTCAACAAAGTACTGACTTTAGGCATTAATTTAGTACTACCTACAAAGTCTCCATACCTAAACTTGTACAGGTGAACATATGTTCTGTGCTTCATCACAGTATGAGGGAGACTCACGTATGTGTGTTTAAAAGGCAGAGAGAGCAGATAGGACTCAGGTGCCCTAGGCTAGCTAGACATTCCAGGACCTTCAGTCAAATAAGACCCATCCTTTAAGGATTAAGTTAGACTTTATACAACAGATGCAAGGGCTCACTCTCTGGTGTCAAAGGAGTCCAGAGGAATGCAGTTCTGGGGAGGCATGGCGAAGTTATCAGGAAACCCCAAGCTGCTCTGGCTTTCTCCAGCACCATCTGTAGCATGGGCTTCTATCCCCAGGGTCACCTCATGGCTCAAGAGGGCTGCGGCATGTCAGCCATCCTATCTGCATTCCAGGCAGCAGGATCGAGGCAGAACGGCAAACGTCAATAGAAGGACAACCTGCCGTCCGAGTCTAAGCAGACGTGTTGAAAGTTGCACATACCCCCTCCTCTGCTATGTCACTGGCCAGGTAACCTTGCAAATGTAGACTTTAGCTGGGCACAGTGCTGCCACAGATCAACTTGGAGTTTTATAACGGGGGGGAAAGGACAACGGGCATCACACAGGAACCTGCAGTCTCTGCCCTGGTCTCTAAGCAAAACTGTCAGAAAGGGCCTCTTTTTTTCATAAGTTAAAAAAATCCACAGATTTGTAGGCAGGTCCGCTTTGCTGTACATCTCGGTGCCCTTTGATAGAGGGGTGAGCGATCCATACTTTTATCTCCACGTGGGGAACTGTGAGAAGTGGGGAGGGGCGGACCCCTGCTCTGCTTGCGCTCATCACTTGCACTTTACTACAAGACGGGCCCTCGCGAAGAGTCTGTGACAGACAAGCCGTGGAGAGGCTCTTTAGTGAGTGGGCACATCTCGCGAGGTGGGTTGACTTAGCCCCAGTGGGTACTGATCACGGTGGCCCACGGAGCACAGTACGTTGGGGCCCTGCTGTGGGATTGGAAGCTGGGATGCTCTGCGTTGCGGGCCACGCCCTGGTTTCCAGGACGAGGAGGAGGACCCCTTCCCTGGCCCTCGTCCCCCCGGGCACAGGGCCCCCAGCCGCTGCACTAACTGCATCTTCCCCCACGATCCTCTAACCAGCACCTGCTCCCATGGCGGCTCGCTTTCCTCAGAGACTGGAAATGCCTGAATGTGGGGCAAGGATGATAAGGGAAACAGGGGATAGTGGGCGTGCACTCGGGCTGAAGCCCTGGCCCTGCCCCTGTTTTCTGTGTTGCTTTGCTAACTTGACCTCCGCCCCCCGCCCCCCTCCCCCAGCCGGCGTCCGTTTCCTCAGGTAAAATGGGAATGCCGGTGACACCCACCTCAGAGGATTCAACAAGCTAGTGTTGGTGGATGCGTTGAGCATGGTGTGTGGAGCACAAGAGGTGCTCCATAAAAGTGAGTTAAGTTTACATCTGAGACAGCAGAATGGAGAGAGAGGGCCACAGCCATTGTGAGCGCTCAAGCCCCGAACAAAGCTTCCTGTGAAACGAGAGAAATCTGCAACCCTGGCATCTTGGCTGGGATCCCGGGAAGGGATGGGCACAGCCCCAGACAGCAGGCTCCAGGGGGCTGGCCGGGCACGGGGAGCAGACTCACATCTTGTCCCGGGGACGCTGCGCTCGGAGCGACGGTATTGATTCTGGGATTCGGCTTGCCAGAGGGAGGATGGGGGACTGCGTTTCATCACGGAAAGCATCTATGCCTACTGTGCTTTCTATCTGACAGTGATTCTCATCGTCTCTCCTTAAGACAATCCTGGCGCTAGCTTCTTTCCAGGTCACGGAAGGACCTGGCTGGAGAGACTCCCAAACGTCCAGCTCCTTTTTACCTGAGCAGGCCCCACCGACCTGCTCCAGAACTGCCTGGCGGGGCCTCTCCAGTCACGGTCACTCAAAACCACCAGGGAAACGCAGACCATGTGGCTGGTGGTCCTCGCAGCTTAGGGCAGGAGGTGAAAAGTTATCTTTTCCAGCCAAATCACGAGTGGATCTGCTGACACCAAGGTCTAGAGCAGGGATGCTGGTGCTCTTCTGGGGTGCACGTCACCTGCGGGGTCCGGAGATGGGCGTGGGGTGGGCAGGGGTATCAGAGCCAGAGACAGCCCCTGTGTTCAGTGCCAGGAAGACATCATCACCGGAGCGTGGCCCCTGGGGTGTGGAGGGGAGTTGAGGCGCAGCACAGAGGCAGATCCAGGGGTCAGAGTCAAGGCGGCTCCCACTTACATTGCACCTGCTGTGTGCAGGGCCCTGGTCTCATCATTAGCCCCCGTTACAGAGGCTGGGGCCTAAGCTCGGACAGTCCTGCTCCCAATCCCGGCCCTTCGCTGTTCTCCCCCACACTGCCTCTCAGGAAGCTACTGACTGGGAGCCCATGGTGCTCAGCGTGGGGCCCCGGCTCTGGGGACCAGCGCCCCTCACCCGGGGAACCCGTGCCTTTGACCATAGGAGCACTGCGATCCGTCCCCGATACCAGAAAAGAAACACTCTTGGCATGGGCCCTGCTGGACGGGTCAGTTTTCAGAGGACAGGACATTTAGTGAGCTTCTCTTGAACTGCACCGAGAACATGGTGAACCTTCGAGGCCTGGTTGGCGAGGGGAATTAGGAGGGCAGGGCTAGTTGCTTTTCTGTCTTTGCTAAAGCCAGCGGGCACCTGAAATCAGCCCCCAAACTCGGGCCTGACCTCATGCCTTCCTGGGCCTGGGAATAGTTCATCGATTCCAAAGAGCACACTTGGTTTCATAGAATTCCAATACCAGAGCAGCTCCTTCTGCTCACCGAAAAATTCTTCCAGAAAAATCCCAAGTAACAACTGTCTTGTGTTAAGTTGTTGACCCAGCATGGAGGCTGCTCGTGTGGCCCCGCTCTGGAGCTGGAGTTTTGGGAAGATTCCGTGGGGTCGTGCGTACGCGCCCGCTACAGGTTCATTAGCTGAGGCTAGGCATGATGACAGTTAGCTCGCCAGACAGGACTCCGCAGGCAAGCTGCTGTGGGGGGCATCCTTAGCTGGACAGGAAAGCGGACGAGCCGTCCGACCTCCATAAGACATGTGTCACCCTCTTTCCGTTCCCTGATTCTCCCCAAGGCCTTTTCCCCAGCAGGTGCTTCGCGTGGTGCTGATAGCTGGCACTGGTCCGTCAGAGCCCCCCGCACGCCCGCTGGCTTCCCCACCTCACGCAGGCACCTGCCCCTCCCACTGGGACGCTGCCAAAACTCTTGTAATATTCTAACACAGCCACTGAAATGCCAGATGACAAAACTTTCTGTGGAGATGGAGACATTGTGATTCAGATGATAGCAGAATTCTGGAACCTGTGACAGATTCGCTTTCCAGGGGCTGGGAGGGGCAGGTCAGGGCTCTAGGTCCCCATCTGAGCTCAGCCAAAGGACCTCTTCTCTTTTTTGTGTTTCGTATACAGACAGTGGGTACAGATTTCGTTTGAAAGAGAGTTCTTTTTTTTTTTTTTAAGATTCATTATTTATGTATTTGAGCGAGGGAGAGGGGGAACACAAGCAGGGGGAGCAGCAGAGGAAGAAGCAAGCTCCCCGCTGAGCAGGGAGCCCAATGCGGGACTCGATCCCAGGACCCCAGGATCATGACCTGAGCTGAAGGCAGACGCTTAACGACTGAGCCACCCAGGCGCCTGAGAGTTCTATCTTTTTAAAAATGTCCACAGGGGCCTGACCTGCATTATCCCTATGCCATCCATTAGCAGCTATGCAGAGTTTTGAAAGAGGAAAACCCAGAGGGGGAGGAAGTTAGCCCTTGGGTCCGAGGAAAAGCTACAAAAGTCACCTGGGCGTCAGCAGGGCACCTGTGAAGGTGTGTCCACATCAGCGACGCCACCTGCCGGGTTCTGGAGGAGACGGATCCTGGCCCAAAGGACCCCTCAGGCCCTCTCCTTTGGGAAAGAGGAAGATCACAATTCAAATGATTAATCCAAGGTAATCATCCCATACATAATCTGGAGCTAAAAAAAAAAAAAAGTGAAATGAAGTCACGAATTCCCTTCAGATCTCGGGAAACACGTCTAGCCCCTGCTGGTCCTGAAAGACGCCACCAAGCGCGGCCTCAGGCTCGAGCCCAAGCATCAGCAGCTGCTACTGCTGCTGATTTGCCCTTTCCCCTCCACTCCTGGGCGGTGTGACCCTCTGACTGCAGAGAGCCGGAAAGGAGCATGTCAACCTGCTCAGGCGGTGGCCTCTTTCACAAGGAAACGTGAAGCCAGGGCTCCAACCTGCCGCTGTCCCGAGAGGTCCCAGGGAGGTTTTGTGCCCTAACCTGGAGGCCCATCCCGCCGCCTTGGCTGGTCCCACCTCTGGCTCTATGCCCCCAAGGGCCCGCGAGGGTCCTGCGGCTGTCAGCTGACAGCTAACGTAGCCTTCCAGTCCTTTCTCCAGCCGCCCGGGGGGGGGGGTGCCGCGCACTAGCTCTGCACGGTTCGTTCAGCCCAGGGCGGGGAGCTGTGCGGCAGTGTAGGAAGGTTACATGTTGGCAAATCAGCGTAGCAGGGGCAGAGTGACTTGGAAGCCACTTCACTGTTCAGTTCATCAAACTCCCACTCACTGCGGAACTCTTAACCAGCGACGTAAAACCTTTCTGGAGTTGTGACACCCTGGTGTCACTCACTTTATGTCATCAAACACCCACCCCTCTGAAAAATGCCACGAGGCATGTATTTATTTTTAAGATTAAGGTGAATTGAAATTGGAAAATTACCTGAGAATTTTCTGGCACTCTAGCAAAAAGGAGATTTACTGGAGGTGATTGGAAATCAGAGCCGGGGATCAGTGCTCTATGCAGGGAATCCAGTCGTCCCAGAAAGTCCCAGGGAACCTTTCTTCGCCGTCTCCCTCCCAGCGCACGTGTCCTTCCCCCGCGGGCATCCCCTCCACGGGCGCCCCTGCCTCCTTGCTGCCTGGTGCCTCATGCAGGACGGGCCCTTCCCACCCGCTCACCCCCGCCCCGCACCTGTCTCCCTGCGATGCTGAGTAGCACGCACCCGATCCTGTAGGCAGGCCGTGGCTTCGGACAGGTGCTAATGCCTTCTAGTTAGTCAGGTTAACGGTGGTGAGAATCGGTGCCTCCTAGGGATATTCGTAATGGAACTAGAGGTAATATCACGCCCAGAGGAAGTAATTTCCGCTGGAATTTCAATGGGTAATGGAAGTGGTTGGCGGGGAGCTGAGAGAGGGGTGTGCACTCCGCCTTTGGGTCGTGCGCATTCTCCCTACGCAGGCCTTTGCTTTGGGACAGCATCAAAGGCACTGGATGAGGGTCAGGTGCCCTGAATCTGGTTCTGAGTCAACCTGGGTCAGCCAGGATATACTAAGCACCTGCTGTATGCCTGGCATTGGAGCCCAGGGATGAGACATCCCCAGCGGTGGGCAGAGTGCTCTGGGAAGGCGGAAGACAGCTCCAGAGATTTCATGTTTGCACTGGGCCTTGAGGGATGAGAAGGGCTTGGGCAGACCGAGAGAGTGAGGGAGGGCAGGAGGCGATTGCTGGGAGGGGCGTCCCATCACATGGAGCACCATGAGGGAGGGGGCAGGGAGCCAAAAAGCAAGAAGGGGGCCAGATTCTGCAGGGCCGTCCATGCCTCACTCAGGAGTGGAAACGGTAGCCTGCACGTCGTGTGGAGCCATTAGCCAGAGGCCAAGGCAGATGGAAGCTTCCGGAAGCTCAGCTCCCCTTGGGTACAGACCTACCTCTTCACTTCCTAGACGTTCAGCTGCCCTCCCTCTATTTATTTAGCTCTTCCTTTCCCTTTTTCTCAAGATCCTTGCCTGGGAAACTAATTATTCTTTTACAGAGAACTGGTGACTTCCTTCTTGCTTATTTCGGCTCAAACGTTGTTGGGCAAAAACCCATGTTCATGTGTGAATTAGGTCTCTGTTGTAGAGAGAAAGTACTTCGGGAAATGTTTGGGCAATTAGGAGACCATCTCAAAAACCCTAGAAATGGGCACGCTCTCTGACCTGGTAGCCCCACTTCCTAGAATTCACCCCAGAGTAAGAGTGCGTGAGTGCACAAGCACGTGTCTACAGTGTTGCTGATCCGGCTTATTGTCGTAAAACACTTAGTAACCTAAAAGTCCCCAAAGAAGGGATTAAGTGTAATCATGAAAGTTATCCATATAATTGTATTTTAGGAAAATTAACTCATTAAAAATGACAGCATAGATCAACACGTACGGACAACGAGAGAGCGAGAAAGATGTTCAAGATTTATACCCTGAAAATAATAGATTGCATCAACTACATGAAATTTTTAATAATGCTCTCTGGAAACCAATATCAGCACAACGTACATGTCAATTATCCGAGCGCACAGGGCAGGAATTACTGTTGGTCTAATGGATTTTCTTTCTGTCACACCTTGCACTGATCTCCCAGAAAACCCGTTGACCCTGTACTGTCATCCTGGTCTGAGCCACTGTCCCACCTGCCCCAGGTCACTGACGTACCCCCCAGCCGCCTCCTGGGGGCTGTCCTCACCCCAAACACAGCAGCCGGAATGATCCATTTACATGGTGCGGTGTCACCTTTTTTGGTGTGTCACTTTTCGTATTGATGGTGTCACTTTTCGTAGTGAAACGCATGGAATGGCGCTGCTGAGCACAGAGCCGAATCCCGGGGTGACTTGTGAGGTCACGCGTGGTCCCACGTGGTCCATCTGGGGTCGCCGTCCCGCTCGGCCCCTTCGCTCCCTCCCCTATAGCCACTCTGGCTTCTGTTGGTCTGACCACACGGACGTTCTTGCCCGAGGGCTTTGGACCAGTTGCCCCTTTGCTGAAGGATCCTCCTTCTTGCTCCCCTCGGATCCGCTCAGATGCCACCATCGCAGGCGGGCTCCTGGAGGCCGCCGGGGCTGGTGTCGGCCTGTGGGACGTTTATCGGGGAGTGCTCTGGGGTCACATCCCACAGTGGGGAGAGGGAGCAGCCCCCACGAAGCCATCGGCCAAGCCCAAGGAGAGCCCTGACGCTGGCAGGCCTCTCAGAGCTCTCCTGCTTCAGGGTGCGGGGCCAGGCCATTCCAGCTGATTCCACGGGTCCCGGGATGAGGATGGCCCTTGGGAAAGGACCAGCCTCCGCAACAGGGAGGCTGGCAGCTGAGGCTGTGCACCGGTGGCCCCACAAGCAGCTGGGGGAACGAGGCCATCTGTCCCAATGCGGATCACAGCATCCGTCGTAACCTAGCCCCATGCACTCAGATTGGCTCCTTCCTAGAAGTTTGGGGAGCAGCTCCCCCAGAATCCCAGGGGGCTCCTCCTGGAGAAAGCTCTAAGATGAAGGTTCCAGGGAGGAGCTCCAGCCCCTGACATTGCAGACCTTCCATCCGTTCTAGAGTCCCCTCCCCCACAAGTGGCACGTCTGCCGGCCCAGGTGGCTTACTTGGTCGGGGGACCCGGACCCTTCTTTCTGAGGGGTCTGTCCCCGGGCCGCTGTGCCCTCCTCAGCCGGAGCTGCTGTGTTTGTCCATTAGCTGTCAAAGCGGGGCGAGGGAAAACCGAGATGGGTCGCCCGTGTGCCAGACATGTTCCCTCGTGCCCCTTGCAGGTTAAGAGCGTCCTGCCTTCTCCTGCTGATCCAGGTGCATTTCCACTGCTGACAGGATGTCTGTGGGTCCTTTGGCACAAGGAGCCTGGCCCAGCCGGACGGCAGCCCGAGCTCAGTGGGTGCCTGGGTGGAAGCGATTCTTCCTTTGAAACCAGGACCTTCGACACTGCAGAGCCCCGAGTTATGGAGGCCAGAAGCCCAGATCCCCTGAGCGGGTCATGCAGGGTGGTGGTGAGTGGAGTCGTCCTCATGCCCACCTCTTGGGTCCCAGATTCCCGTCCTCACAATGCCCCCACGGTGATGCGTCACCCCTCCCTCCCCCGACCAGGTGGTCCGGTGCAGGTGTCTCGGGCACGGGCCTACTCGGGTGCCTCCTGCGCGGTAGCGTGGGCCCCGTGGCCTGGTGCAGCGGCCTGTGGGACCCCATGCTGGGGGTCTGAACACGGAGCCCTTGGAGGCCGGTGCCTGTTGAGGCCCCACATGGAGCGAAGGCAAAGCCATCCCTGGAGTATCTGTCTCGTTCTCGCAAAGTTAATTACCAAGACAGAAAAAAAGAAAAAGGGAACTTAGTTAAGTAAAATAGGGCAGTGCCTCCTCACCAGTGAGACCCGTCGCCACCACTGGAAGGCACATTTTAGAACATCGTCCATGCGGAGATGTGAGGAATCCTCTGTACACGAAACCAGCCGCACAACCAGACGTTGTAAGTGTCTGTGGGCCCTGAACAATATTCAGTCCCTGGTGCCTGTCCGACTCTGGCTGTGTGTTTGGGTCCCGGCCCTTTTCCCACACGTTGGGGGGGCTGCAAGTCCTCACACCCACCAATCATTTCTGTGTCACACACATAATGCCGACGTCCCCGTCTGTGGTCTCTTCATTTGCATACAAGTAAGTGTTCAACATTAAAACATTCAGATCTGGTCATCTTTGCCTCACTGGTTGCTTCTCTTGCTTTATTTTATTTTATTTATTTTTTAAGATTTTATTTATTTATTTGACACAGTGAGACACAGAGAGAGAAGGAACACAAGCAGGGGGGAGTGGGAGAGGGAGAAGCAGGCTTCCCGCCGAGCAGGGAGCTGGATGCGGGGCTCGATCCCAGGACCCCGGGATCATGACCTGAGCCGAAGGCAGACGCTTAATGACTGAGCCACCCGGGCGCCCCGTCCTTCTCTTGCTTTAAAGCAATGAAGATAGTTGTTCCGTTTTCTGCTCGTCTTCTCTAAATAAAATCGAATGGCTACTCCTTGCAAGGCAGCTGGGGGGGTCCTCTCAAGGGTTGAGCCCAAAGAGAGAACTCAGGGTTGGTCTCTTTCCCGGCAGGCTGGGTCAGTGGTGGGCCCACGCGTGGCCTCCGTCCCTCCCTGCGTGGCTACCCCGCTCACGCATGCGCTATGCCAACCCTCCTGGTTATTAGTACTTCTTTGGTGGGTGCTGTCTCGGGGGCATGAGCATGCAAACCCAGGATCTCTCCACAGCTCGCCCACTCCCATACGTCCCTCCAAGTGCCTCTACCGCAGACTTCTCAGTCCCTACCTTCAAATGTTTCTCTTTCAAGGCCCTTGACTGAGCCACTCACCGCTACTCGTGAGTCCTTGTTTATTCTAAACCCAGCCACTTCTTGTTTCCCGCGAGCTGGATGATGTTCACCGCCGGAAGGCCTGGCCGTGGAGAGGATCTCCGCCTAACGTTGTCTTCAAGGTCACCCCTGAATTACACGCCGGTGTAGCTGGCACCCGTTTCAGCGTGCACCCCCATATAGAATCCAGCCATCCATGAACTGTCTTAGGATCTGGTCCTGGCCAGCTCTCCAGAGATGCACATGGAGCCATGGGAGGGAGCCGAGGCAGAGGGGCTCGGTCAGTAGCGTGGGCGTCTGGCCCACCAGCTGGTTTAGATCACGTGTGCCCTTCTGCCCCCAACTTACCAATTACATTTCATGGCGCACCGTTTTGGGATGGCCTGGCCTGATGATTCTAATGGCTTGGACAGAACCCCACTCACGATGAGCCGTTCTGGCTTGCCTGGCCACGAGTCCGTGGTCTCTGTGAGGGCCTAATAGCAGGCCAGCAGCCTTCTAGAAAGAGATTGCATTCTCTGCGGCAGGTGGCGTGGCCTTGCTCCAGGACGCTGGGGATCTGCACTGTGACTCTCCCATGGGGAGATGTCTAGTACCACAGGGCTAGCTGGCTCATATGGCCCAAGCAGTGGGACCGTTTGCTCCCCAGCCTGGAAGTTCTCCGCGGGGCCCTCTTCTGCCCTTGGCCTGCCTTAAACTGGACAGGCTTCCCTGTCATCTGGCACGTGGCTTGGAAGATGCCACCTGTAGATCTCAGAGGCCAGGTGCTGGGCTTGCTTTCTCGTGGTGGGAGGTCCAAGAGCCTTTACTTCGGGGGGATGTCTCAGCATGCCCCAGACCGCTGGACCCCTAAAAACATTGCTGACACGGCAGGCCTCTGAATCTTCAGTGCGTTCCTCCCCTTCTTTGGAGTCACATGCTACGGAGGTCTCTAGCGCACTAGTTGCTGCTTGCTCAGCTGGTCTGATGAGCATGATGTCATCAATGCCCAGCCGGTCCAGGTCCCTCGGGGCCGTGTTATGCCAAGAGCAGGAGCATCCCTGTGGCCCTGGGGCAAGACTGTAAAGGTATATGTTGTCTGCTCCAGATGAATCAACTGTTCTGACCCTCTTTTTGGTAGGGATGGGAGAGAATACACTCACTGGCTCAGTGGCCACATATTATGTGCAATTATGGTAATTTGTTCTGGCGAAGATCACGTCCGGCTCGGCAGCTGCAGATGGGGCTCCTGCCTGGTGGCCCGCAGTAATCCGTTATCATTGGCTAGGGTCCACCTGACTTGCGCTGGGTGCAGACTGGCGATCAACGGAGACATGATGGGGACCACCGGCCCTGTAGCCCTGAGGATCCTCAATTATTTTTGCGGTTACTTTGCATGAATTGCTGTCAAGCCTCCCCCAACTCCCCAGAATGCACTGTTGTTTTTAATTTACTAGCTTGGCCCACGGAGGCGGGTGTGGCACAAGAAAAGCAGTTTCAGGGGCACCTGAGGGGCTCAGTCGTTGGGCGTCTGTCTTCGGCTCAGGTCATGATCCCAGGGTCCTGGGGCCGAGCCCCCCATCAGGCTCCCTGCTCGGCGGGAAGCCTGCTTCTCCCTCTCCTGCTTCCCCTGCTTGTGTTCCCTCTCTTGCTTTGTCTCTCTCTGTCAAATAAATAAATAAATAAAATCTTTAAAAAAACAAAACAATGAACTGTTCTGGCTTCTGTTTCCTATTTGTCAAACAGATAACAAATACTTGAGTATTAACAGGTAATAAATACTCCTGTTAGTGACGTCACCAAAGTACATCAAGAAGAGGTGACTCCAATGCTCTCCCTACCAAATCCTCGCTGCCTTTTTTGCAGAAATCGACAGCTGATCCAAAGTCATACTGAAATCCCAGAATAGTCCAAATCACCACCCCCATTACCAGAAGCACTCTCACGCTTTCTGATTTCCAAACCTACTACAAAGGTACGGGAGTCAAGACAGCCGGTGCTGGCGTAAGGATAGACCTGTAGGCTGATGGCGTGCAAGCCAGAGTCCAGAAATACACCCTGACGTATGGTTAATGGATTTTCGAGAAGGGTGCCGAGAATTCAGCAGGGAAAAAATAGTCTTTCCAACAAATGGTATAGGGGACAACGGGACATCCTTACGCAAGGGAATGAAGTAGATGCCCTCTATCAAACTGTGTAAAAATGAACTCAAAGCAGATCAGAGACCTAAATGTAAGAGCTAAACTATAAAACTCATAGAGGAAAACACAGGAGCAAATCTTTAGGAGCCTGGATCAGGCAATGGGTTCTTAGATATTCCACCACAAGCACAAGTGACAAAGGAAAAAATAGATATATTGGTGTCATCAAGACTGAAAACTTTCATGCCTCAAAGGATACCATTAAGAAAGTGAAAAGGCAACCCACAGAATGGGAGAAAATATTTACAGATCCTATTTTCTGATAAGGGACTCGTATCTAGAACGTATAAGGACTTTTACAACCTGACAATAAAAACAAAACCCAATTTGAAGATGGGTATAAGCTGGGACACTGGGTGGCTCCATCGGTCAAGCGTCCAACTCTTGGTTTCAGCTCAGGTCATGATCTCAGGGTGGTGAGATCCTCTGTGTTGGGCATGGAGTCCGCCTAAGATTCTCTCTCTCTCCCCCTCTGCCCCTCCCCTCCTGCTCCCACATGCTCTCTCTAAAGTAAAATAAAATAAAAATAAAAGTCTGAATCTTTAAAAGAAATGGGCATAGGCTTGTTTGAGTAGACATTTCTCCGAAGAAGATATACACATGGCCAATAAGCACATGGAAAGATGCTGAACATCGTCCGTCATAAGGGAGATGCAAATCGAGACCATAGTGAGGTACCACTTCACCCACTAGGATGGCTCTGAGGGGAACAAGGAATGAAAACAAGTCGGGGAGCATGTGGAGAAGCCAGAACTCTCACACGCTGCTGGTGGGAACGTGAAGGTGAGTAACTGCTTTGGAAAGCAGTGTGGCACTTCCTCAAGACATTAAACGTGGACTTTCCAGATGACCCAGAGATTCTGCTCCTACATATGCACCCGGGAGAACCAAAAGCCTGTGCTTAAGAAAAAATGTATACATAAGTATGCATAGGAGCATTATTCCTAATACCCAAAAGTGGAGACAATCCAGATGTCGGTCAACTGACAAATGGATAAACGAGCTCCATGTGATGGAAGAGTCTTCGGCTATCAGAGGGGACGGATATATACTACACGTGGGTGAGTGAACCTCGAAAGCACGCTCCGTGAAAGCAGCCAGATACGGAGGCCCCATGTGTGTGACCCGTGTGTGTGAAGTGTCCAGAACAGACACTTTATAGAGAAAGTAGCCTGGCAGTCGCTGGGGGATGGGAGGGGTGGGCGACTCTTCATGGGCTCAAGTTCTTTCTTAAAGTGATGAAAACGTAAAATTTTAGAGTGGTGATGGTGGCCAACTCTAAATACACTAAACCCCACTGAATCGCACACCTCTAAAAGGATGAATTTTATGGCATAGGAATTACATCTAAATAAAACTTTTTTTTAAAGGTGAATGACACAACGAGCTGTCTCTTGAACTAAAAAGTGGAGGCAGGACTCGTTGCAAACCCCAGGGGGACAGGGACCCCCAGGGTCCCAGGGCAGCCTCCTGCACCGTGTCTGTCCTGCTCACGGCGCAGGCACCCATTCCCCTGAGCCCCTGGCGCGGTGCCCGCCGTCGCAGCAGGTCCCTAAACGGCAGTCAGGGCCCTAGGTGGCCAGCAGCCTTCAAACAGCCCACCTGGAGGCTCTCCGTCCCTGGCCCTAATGTCTCCTCCACCTGCCGGTCTCGGCCCCCCTTCTCCGCCACCACAGGGCACCCCGTTCCTGCAGGCGGTCTATCCCCCACTGAATCATGAAGGGCAAACCCTTCACCAAATCTGGTGGATGAAAAACAGCACCGGGGTGATTTTTTTTTTTTTTTCTTTAAGGCGGATTCCTGAGGCTCAGCACAGTGAAATTCTGAGCCAGTACGTCTGGCTGGGTGTGGGATTCGTGAAGCTCCCCCAGGTGATTCTCATGATCAACCAGATCTGGGCACCTTTGATCCACTCCGTTCACCCTCCCACCCAGGGCTACAGCACTCCTGCCAAGCGCTTGACTCAGCCTTTCCAAGGAGCATTCCCTGGCTTGCCTCGCCCGAGTGGGCTGCCCCACCCATGGGCTCATCCCCGCCTTCCTTAGTGCGCGTCCGGGACCGCCACCACCTGCGTGGGCCGTCAACCCCCCTCCCCCAACTAGACTAAAAGCTCTTTGAAGAAGGGGACTGTGTGTTCTTCATTGTTTTACCCCCAACACCTGACTCATGGTAAAGGCTCAATATATTTGTGGAAAGAAGGAAGGAAGGAAGGAAGGAAGGAAGGAAGGAAGGAAGGAAGGAAGGAAGGAAGGAAGGAAGGAAGGAA
>NC_058408.1:66707993-66862506 GCF_002201575.2 Neomonachus schauinslandi
GAAGGAAGGAAGGAAGGAAGGAAGGAAGGAAGGAAGGAAGGAAGGAAAGAAGGAAGGAAGGAGCGTCACCAGAAATCTACTAATAGTCATTAAGGTGGGATAACCGTGCTTACAAATCATTGGGTACAAAGAATTGGGCAGTGACGATATTTATCTGGATATTATATAAAGCCAATTAGAATTTGATGGATGGATCAGTTCCGAAGATCTGACTGGAAGCTAGCTGCCCTTTGGAGAAGCTGGTCGAGCTGTTCTCACAAGAGCAACATTTAGGAAGACGGACCGTTTACCGGAAGGGTCTGATGTTTGTCTGAGGACCAAGAATGAACTTTGAACCACACTTTCTTGGCTGTAAGTGCCAAAGGAAAGTAGGGGCTGACTGTTTCTCAAGCTGGGAGGACCTAGACCCATCCATCATCCAGCCAGCCGAGGGCAGTTTCCTGTTTTGGGGGGTCCGAAGCTCCAACAACTCTGGAGGCCCTGTTTAAGACAGATCTCGTTTCTCTAATGTCCACAGACTTCCAGCGCCAGGAGCCTAGGACACACTCAGTTCTGCGACACCGAATCGGACTCTGCTGCTTTGCAACATGCCAGGTGAGTCTCCACAGTGGACGGCGGGAGTCTTCCTGGAAGCCGTTCCCATCCTGGACAGCTGGCGACAGCTCAGCTACACACCTTAAAGCACGCACACCACATAAATAGGTCCCCGTGGCCCATACTGAGTGTATTCCCAGCGCCACGTCCTCCTAGCTGGGTCTCAAAATGCCCTGGCCCCTCCGTTGTCACTTGACTTTGGGGGAGGGTGATGGGGACAAGCTGGGCTAGAGACAGAGGTTTCAACTTTAGAAATATTTTTAAAATCGTAGAACTAGGGGCACCTGGGCAGCTCCATCAGTGAAGAGTCTGCCTTCGGCTCAAGTCATGATCCTGGGGTCCTGGGTCTTCCTCTGCCCCTCCCCCCCACGCTCTCTCTCTCTCAAATACAATCTTAAAACAAAAACAAACATATAACCATGAGAGCACATAGTAGGGCCCCTCCCAGAGCCTCGGAAGGGGCCGGTGCGAGCAGGGTCTCAAGAGTGAGGGCTAAAGCTTAAACTCCCATGGCTTCACAGTCAATGCCTTGTGTGGCCAGCAAGCGTTCGTCGAGTGCCTATTCTGTGCCAGGGACTAATTCAGGTGCCAGGAACGCAGCAGTGAACAAAATAACCAAGGTCCCTGACTTGATGGCGCTTCTGTTCCAGTCCAGCCAAAGTAGATGTGTCCCCCCGGCTCTTGAGGGTGGGCACGATGGACGCATGGGCCCCCGCTGCCCTACGCTGAATAAGTATTTGTGGAATGAATGAATGGACATTTCAGAACTAAAAATGGTCACGCTATGGAGGTTCGGGACGTCAAAAATGAACGTTAGGACAAATTACAAGGTGGATCCAAAAGCCGATGGAAGGTTCTGAGGATGGTAATGACATGGGCGTGGCCCTCTGTTCTCCAGGACACAGCAGGACATGTGCGGGTACTGGTGGGTAACCAGCCAGCCTCCTCCTTTCTGGAACTAAATTGGCACTCTAGCGAGGACGCCTCCACGGCGGGCCCGCCCTCAGTCCTGAGAGGTGAAAACGGACCAGTCCCCACTGTGGTGTTTGTTGCTGCCTCGTCTTCTGCTTCTGCCCCCCACCCCGGCAGCCCGGAGCCGCGCGTGGGCCCTGGCAGGTGCCCACCCCCTACCCCCGTCCCACCACTCAGCACGCGGGCAGCCTCGCTCTCCCGCTGACCCCTCCGCTGACCCCCACCCCTACTGCACAGAGAGAGAGGACATCAGGTGACGATGCCCACTGTTGCCTGTCCCCAGACCTGCAAAGTTACCTGTGTCCAAGTCCCCCGTCTGTCCCTCCACTCCTGTCGGCGTGGAACGGCCCCAGCTGCTCGGCTGGCTCACGGCGACACTGAGCCATCAGGGCAGCTGTGTGGGGCTCAGTGGAAAACTGGCCCCCACTTTAAAGTGGGGGTAATCACGGTTTAGCAGGTCATTGCGGGAGTGATAGGGGATACTGGGGATTAAAGGCTCCATCCCGTGCCTGACACAGGTCCTCTCTGTCGGGGTGACAGTTACTACTGTCCTCCGGGCGGGGGGCCCTCAGTGTCCTGTGGGAGCCCCTCCTCCTCCCTGCGAGGGCATGCGCACCTGCTCTGGCCCCAGTCTGACTCTCTTTTCGCTCCCCCGCCCCCCTCATCCCAGCGACTCCGTGGCTTCTGTCACCACCCAGAGCTGAAGACGGGTGACCCACCTCTCACGGGGCTCCAGACGCACCATCCAAATGCCCACTGCCGTCCCTGCTCCCACTCCCCACAGGCCCTCGAAGTCCGCGTGTTCAAAAACAGCTCATCATCTTTCCCCACAAACTGCTTCTTCCTCCTGCTGCCTGTTCAGCTAGAAACGGGTCTGCCTTCATGTCCCCCTTGCCAATGCATGATAGGCCTTGTTGGCTGTGCCAAGGACTCTTCCAGTCTCCTCACCTCTAGCGTCATCCCTCCCGGCCTCTTGCTTCCGAATTCCCTCCCTCCTGTAGGATGAAGCCTCAGCCCGGTTGGCAGTTGGCGGGGCTTGGAGGCCAGGCTGGGCTCCCCGCTGTCCGCGCTCCCCCTCCCTCTGGCTGTCCCTATCCTCCCTCCAGGCATGCTGCCCCGAAGCACAAGGCACTGAGGGACATGATGGCCGGCTGAGTTAATGACCCTCCGGGTCAGCTGTGTCTCCGTGGCAGCCAGGAAAGCAGGGGCCAGGTGCCAAGAACCTTCTAGAACTCTCTTTGTGGGTATCTTAGCAGCGGCTGCAAACATTCTTTCCAGAGCAATTGTGAGCCTTGGGCTCTGGGAAGGCGGTGGAAGAGGTGGCGGCCTTCCCCTGTCGGAGACCTCGGGTTCCCACTTCTCTGAGTCACCACTCCCCTCCCTCTCCAATTTCTCGCCCGCCACTCGGGCTCTGTGCCCTCACCCACTTCTCCCTCCCTCTGCCCTGGCAGAGGAGGGGTCCCCCCTGCAGCCCAGGTTAGCCCCTCTCCCACTTGGGGGCCGTGATCCTCCACCTGTCCCCTCTGTCTTTACCTGTAACTGTGTCCCCCACCCCCACCCGCAGTCCTGTTCCCCGCGTGGCCTCTTCCAGCCCGAAGCAGCTCCCAGCGAAACACCACTCGCCTCTCTTCACCCACAGACTCCTCAAAAAGGACTTCCTGGCATTGAAAAGACAAGAGACAAGTGTTGGCGAGAACGTGGAACAAAGGGGACCCTTGCGCCCTGCTGGTGAGGATGCGACTTGTACCTTCAAACCCGAGTGATAGGACCGCCGTATGGCCCAGCAGTTCTGCTTGTGGGTGTGAATCCAAAGGAAACAAAATCCCCGTGTCCTAGAGATGCCTGCACACCCGTGTTCGCGGCGGGTCCACAACCGCCAAGACACAGAAGCAACCCGCGGGCTGAGGTCGCCGTTTCGCAGTAGGAAGTTGGGTCCTCGTGCCCACACCGCACGCGGACACGTGGCGGCGGGCCCATCCCACCCTGAGAAGACAAAGAAAATGATCCTAAGGAAGGAGAAGGAGAAGAGAGAGAGGAAACAGGATTTCCTCGTACACGTCCTGCCTGCCCTGTTCTCAGCGCCCCCTTACTCCTTCCTCCTCGCCCCCCTAGGGCAGTTCCCCACGGAGAATGCCCTCTCCAGGTCACCAATGAATGTCCTTCCCCAGCCCGGACCCCGGGGCCCGCCCCGACCCCACTGACATGGGTGCGTGGGGCTTTCTGCCTCACCTTCTGCATCACCCAGCGGGAATCTACTGAGGACCAGTCCTGCGTGCAGCTCTGTGCTGGGGGCGGGGGGACATGGACAGCGTCAGGTGGTCCCTGAATGCAGAGATGCGACTGAGATGAACACGCGCAGAGCAGTGGATGGCAGAATGCAAGTACGTGCTGAATTCCATGGCGCCGTCCGTCCGTCTAGTCGGGCAGGGAAGCGGGAGAACTGCGAGGCTGGACACGCCTGAGGCGATTTTCAAGCATAAGGTACCAGCTGAGCTGAATACGGCGGGCAGGATTTGCAGGGGCAGGGTGGGGTTAGAGTACGAAGTGAGCAACAGGCTCCCTCAGATGTTTTCTTCATACTAAAGTGTAAATGACTGACAAGACCTTCCAATGAAACCTGTGAGTCATCCTTGCTTTTTGCATTAAAGCCTTCAACTAAGAAGATGCAGCCTTACTGATAGAATCTCAGGCCTCTACTCTGAGTTGGAGAAGAATCTCAGAGCAAAACCCAGATATGCCTCTATCCCTCCCTCTCCGACTGCAAGTTCTCCTACATGAGACCCGTGCACGAATTTCCCAGCTCTGCTCTGCAGATACTTCCCTTACGCTGAGGTCAGAGCCAGGTTTTGGCCTGCTCAGGCTCACACGACCTCCTGTCCTCCCAGCGGGCTGTTTGTTCTCTGTGTCCTTTGATATCAATCTCTGTTCACTGGGCTTTTATAGCCCAAGTGTTATTTTAATCAAAACCAAGTTTTATTTTTTTAAAAATCTTTTCTTCTTTTGTACCCCCTGGCGCTCCCCTGTATCACCGAATAATCCTATCAGATATTCATATAATGTTTCAAAACGCTCTGCATGGCACTGGTCAGCTCAATGCTTTTCACAACGGTGCTGTCATTGTCCCTAGTTATGGGTGAGGACACAGAGGCACAGTCAAATTACTTGCCTTTTATAGGGGCGCCTGGGGAGCTCAGTTGGTGAAGCGTCTGCCTTTGGCTCAGGTCATGATCCTGGGTCCTGGGATCGAGTCCCTAATCAGACTCCCTCCTCAGCGGGGAGCCTGCTTCTCCCTCTCCTTCTTCCCGTCTGCCCTGCTCTCTCTCTCTCTCTCAAATAAATAAATAAAATCTTAAAAAAAAAAAAGAGCTATGGAGAGCTTCCAAAGGGTTTTAATGGAGGGGGTGTGGAGTTAAAATGGTCAGATTTTACCTTTTAAAAACAAGTCTTACTTTTCCATTAATTTAAACTCAATGCGTTTTCATAATCATTATAACAGGGAATTAACGACCCGTTACAGACATTTTCACATATGCACAGAACTTTGGGGGCTGCTATCACGTAAGCAAGGGTTCTTCGTGATGCCCTTGCCTCTGAGAACACGCGTGGACAACCGCCTCCATCTGCAAGGAGCTCAGCCTGTTGTGAGTGGCCGCGTGACCCAGCTCTGGTCACTGAGAAAAAGCAGAATCTGCCCTGGGTTCAGGCAGACGTTTTACTTCCCAGATGCAAGGACAGTGTCTGGTTAGCCTGGCCCCGTCCCCTTCTTCCTGCCTGAAAAATGAGTCCTGGGGGCACAGCAGCCGTCTGCCCAAACCCGAGGACAAAATCCCACACGGTAAGTTTGGTGGGACAGGAAGAAGAACCTGAGTCTTGGATGGCCCAGCCTGGAGCGCCCACTTCCCGTCTCCTTGTTAGATGAGGAAGATGCCTGTCTCTCCAGTGGAGCCCCTGGAAATCTGGTTTTCTGACTCCTGCTGTTGAGCGTAGTTGAGCTCTCTGATTGGAAATGGACGGTCTGCAAAATTAGATCAAACGGCACTGCGCGGCATTCCCCCCTGGGGGCTGTTCCCATCTTTGGATGCTTGGATAATTCAAAGGAAGAAGGCTTTGCTTTTATTGCTGACATCCTGTCCCCCTTCTCAGCAGGAGCCGTAATGGAAGCAGTCATTCTGCCTTGTGTGTTTTGTCTCCGGAAAGGGAAAGGGCAAGCATCGAGGCTTTGGGCGGAAAACGCAGCTACACCGCGTCAGAATGTGGAATGTGCTGTTCTCATTTATTTTTTAATACAAACCCATCTTTGCATGTGGGCACTGGCAAAAAAAAAAAAAAAAAAAATTTGTGGTTATGAAATACTGACGAAGGAGCTAACATAGGAGGTGAGTGACACACGGCAAAGGAATCTTGTCTTCAAATTACACAGAACGCCACCACTGTGGTCCGTGACCCAGCGCCCACATTCTTTCCATCTTTAGCCCACAGGGCTCCGGCGAAATAGAGCGTCCGCTCCATTTGTTAAGTGGACGTGTAGCCACACGGAAAAGCCGCTGGAAGGTCGGTGCAGCCGGCCTGCAGCCTGCGACTGCCCCTCAGCACCATCCAGCTCCCTCGAGAAGAAATAGAAAGGGTTTGTGCCACACTCGGGGATGAAGTATCCTCTATTCTGTACCTACTGCAGTGCCAGAACAGTTCCTGTGTCTTTATGCACAGAGGGGGTGTCAAAGCTGTGCGTCCAGGCAGAGAAGACATTGCAGTTCTAGACACACACTCTCAAGAAGCCCGTAAGTCTACCACGTGAGGGACTTTTCGGGACTAACGGCTGTCTTTCCAGCAAAGCAGCCCCTACCACCAAGAATACTGGTTAGTATCTCAGGGGCCAAGATAGAATCAGAGCAATGTGTAAACTCTCGTGCCCTCGAGAGAAGCCCACGAAGGGCTATCTGGCTGAGGAGGGACGTTTCAAAGGAACACACGCAGCTGTGTGGGCGGCCGACCGAAAATGTGAAACGCTAACCTGTGTGCATAGTGAAGCCTCCTTGGCTCATAACGGAGGGGAAATCCCTCCGATGGGGTCTGGCTGAAGCTCCAAATTAAGAGAACGAAGCTATAATCCCCATGACCTTGAGCTGGCAGCTGAAGACTTGAATATATGTCCATTTTCAGTCACTAAATTTTTCTAACATCTGGAGCAGGATTAAAGCCCAAAGAGGTTTAAGAACTCGTAATGATGCTAATTGTGGTCCGGCTGTCAGGAAAACAGATCATTGGGCACATAAAGCCTCTTTTGGGGTGGAAATGGACGTTTTGCCAAATTTGGTCCCCTCTTAGAAATGGCCTGGTCAGCTCTCTGAACATTACTTGAACTTGAGAAGTCCATAGTTGCTTCACTGGGTGAAATAGGCTTCCTGGTGTCTTAAGTAGATTTACAAATCTACAGAAAGTCTAAAAAGTTTCCAGTTCCCCATTTTGGGGGAAAAAAAGAAATATTATAAATAGATGCACAGAAAAGTACCTTAGGAAAAACTTGGAAAGATCTATGGGGGAGTAGAATGACTACTTTTTAACGCACTTCACATTTTCCAAATTTTATGAACGTGAGTTACTTTTATAACCAGGAAACTTTATAAACTATTTTTAAGAAGGAAAAAAATGCTTCGAGATACTCCTTAAAAACCCAGGCGGCCCCTTGTCGGGGGGACAGGTGAATGGATTCTGCCGCGGCCCCTCGCTGGCCCCTCCCTCGTAACCGGGGTACTGGGGATCCACTCCGTGAGACTCAGCGCGATAGTGCGTATAGTAGATGCTCAGGAAAGGCCCGTTAGCATCATTAGTCCTCCTCACACGATGTTCAGTGCTCACAGCCCTTTCAGAGGGCCCCCGGGGTCGGATTCCTTTTGAGGAGAAATTTACCCGCATTTCAAAGTGGAAAAAGACCCCAGACTGTCCAGAAAACAGGATGAAGGAAGAGTCCTCTCATTGCTCCAAAGTAGGGGGATCCTCCGTCCCCCTCAGGCCCCACGACCTCCGTGGGGAGGAGAGGGATGGCGGGAGGTCGCCAGTGTGGGGGGCGCAGAGTCTGGCTCCCACCCCCACCCGCTGGCTTCCAGACAGAGAACAAATGTGAGGCTCTCAGGACCACTTGTCGGGGATCCCCAGGCCTGGGGACGGATGCGTGACCAAGGACAGCCAACTGGCCCGCCGCCCTGGCTGGGGACTATTTCAGGTCTCACCCCGTGTCCCCTGCCCCGTGAGCAAAGCCTCCAGAAATGCTTTGACCTCTTCAAGGACAGAAAAGCCCCACAGCCTGCCCCGCCCCGAGGCCAGCTTCTGCTGACTCAGCCCCAGCGAGGATAGGGTTTCTCTCCTGGGTGGAGACAGACTGCTCCCCCCGCCCCCGCCCAAGGCCGGAGCTTTCGGGGAACAGGACCAGGAACATCCTTGCTCCAGGTCAAAGCCCTCGTGGAGACCTTCCACTCAGAGTTTTCTGGTTGTTTCAGCTGACGGTGTCTGATGGGAGCTGCTTCCTCTGGGGGCAGGCGGCGAGGTAGCGTCTGCAAAGCTGGGCTGGTGACCACCGCGTACGTGCCCTAACGTTGGGCTCAGCAGCTTCTCTGTGGCTGTGCTTCCTCCTCACAACAACCCCGAGAGGCAAGCACAGCTGCCGCTATTACTTCATACATCCCTGGCCCCAAATTACTGTGCGCCCACAGCCACCCTGTCGTGCGTGCATGCCCGGGAGCGCCCTCTGCTCCCTCTCTCCCTCTCTCGTGGACTTTCTCAAGGATGACCAGTGCCAACATGCTCCTGGTCTTTATGTATCCAAAGGAACAACTCCCATTTGTTCTTCTTTCTCTCCACATTCCCGCCTCGCTTACCCCGAGCCCTTCCCCATCAGATGCCGTGGGAAGGTTTCCAACGTGGGTTCTCGAGATCATGTCCCCAAAGACGGATGCCCTGCGTCGTCCGCTCCCATATTCTCCTAAAAGCTGTGATACTCCTTTTTATGGCCTGGGGAGCAAATGTGCTTCCGCAGTGACCCAACGATGGGATGGGAGAGAGAACTGGCCAGAACCATATGCCCTGAATTTTTTAGTGTAAGAAGAGCCCCGAGGAGCCCATTATTCATTTATCGTGCAGGCGTCTAACGGGCAACAGCCAACAGGTGCAAAAGGACGCTCTGCTCGTTACCAGCTGTCGGGACGCTCAGCGCCGACCGGCCAGGGCGGCCCCTTCCTCTCTCCTCCCTTCTCCCCGACCCCGCCGAGCCCACTCGGGGCGGACATACGGCAGCTCTTTGGGCTTACCCCTCCTTTCCCGAGGTCCAAGTCTCGTCGACAACAGGGGATTTACGGCTGCCCCAAATGGAGTGTTTAGTTTTCTTTCAGATTATTCCAAGCTTGGGGACTGCTAGAGGTTTTGTAACTACATAAATATTTATCCGGAGTTTTGGGTTACTGTATAAACATAACAAACATGATGCTGGCCCCAGATGCAGTCAGTCACATAGAAGTCTTTCAGTTATGAAAGAGGGAAACGAGCTAACAAAGGGCTTCGGAATGGAGTCTTTTGATCATGAAATATTTGGACGGCTATTTTTAATGCGGGGCTTTTCAGATACCAAAGTATGTGCATCCTCGACTCTATATAAATATTCCAGACCTCACTTACTGTCCACCAGCCAGCTTGCTTAAGCATGCCCTGGATCACAGAGACACGGGGAAGAATGTGGATGGGGTGATACAGGGCTTCACCTCTATAAATATGCTCAGGCTAAGAGAGGCAAGCTGGGGCTGACAAATGTTACTCTGGGCTTTATCACCTGTGAAGGCAAGAGATGATTCTTTATGTTCAAGTGTCGTATGTTTGCACCTGTCCGTGGGTTCTGATCGACACTTACAGATGTCGGGACAACGAGCCGAAGCGTTGACTGCCCCACATTCAAATTCTTAAGGTTAGCCACTCAAGGACTCAGACCTAGGAAGCCCACGTTCACGGAAAAATGTGAAGCGAATATCATCATGTGTTACTTTTTGAACCCCTGTTTACTGTGAATTTAACCCTCCGAAGCCCAGGGGCGAAGGGGATGGAGTTTGTGCTCTTCAGAGCTGTGGACTCAGGAGAAGGCCCCTGGCTGGACTCCCCAGTCCTCCACAGAAGGTGGTTGGTCCCAGGGAGATGGCATTGCCTGGCTTGGGTCCTGCTTCCTCCACCCTGGCCTGGCCCCGAATCCCCCCTTCCTTTGGCTCGCCGTCCCCACTGCCAGCGGACGCAGCAAGGCAGGCCCTTCTGTTGCTTTGCAGGTGATTAGATCGGAACCAGGAAATGGATCATTTTTTGCGTTGGATGGCACATCGTTAAAGGGAGCAAGCCCCGAAGCTTCGGCTTCGAGGTGAAACGGGGCAGTTTTGCTGGCTTAGCAAACCCTGGCATAATCTTTTTTTTTTTTTTAAGATTTATTTATTTGACAGATAGAGACACAGCGAGAGAGGGAACACAGCAGGGGGAGTGGGAGAGGGAGAAGCAGGCTTCCCGCGGGGCAGGGAGCCCGATGTGGGGCTCGATCCCAGAACCCTGGGGTCATGACCTGAGCCGAAGGCAGACGCTCAACGACTGAGCCACCCAGGCACCCCAACCCTGGCATATTCTTATCCATTGCCCCAAAAAGGAGATAACAGCTAGCCCTGGACATCTTGCAGACACTGCTCTAGTGAGGCTCCAGGTCACTGAGGGACTCATTGCTTTAAGGGACTTAGCTAGTGGGCAGTCACTGTTGTTGGAATGCTATTATCTCCATTCTGTATGTGAGTAAACGTCGGCAGAGAATGGTTTAATGACTTGCTCCAAATTTCAGAGCATGCCAAAAGTATAGTTAGAGAAACATTGGCTGGAATTTCTGATTTTCAGACCCATGCTTTAGCTAGGAGACTCAGCTCTCAGTGGGCATGTTTGAAGCACACAGCAGGGCAATTAGAGAGCAAGGATGCGGCAGAATCCAGTATCTTCTAGAAGCTTTGGATGGAAGTTACTGAAGCTCACTGCTAACATTTTAACTCTCTTGCCTCTGCATAGACTTGTAGGGATGAAGGCTTGTTATCTGCTGCAGTGGGGAGAGGGTGAGCAGCTTGGCCAAGAACACATTTGTAGGTGGAACCGTGACCGGAGCTCCTGGTCTGCTGCCTCCAGGTCTGGGCTTTCCCCACGATGCTAGAAAGTGACCAGGTGAGGGCACCTGGGTGGCTCCGTCCTGGGATGGAGTCCCACATTGTCGGGCTCCCTGCTCAGCGGGGAGCCTGCTTCTCCCTCTCCCATGGCCCCTCCCCCCGCTCGTTCTCTCTCTCTCTCCCTCTGTCAAATAAATAAACAAAATCTTTAAAAAAGAAAAAAGAAAGTGACCAGCTGGACTCTGGGCGCCTCGGGTACATCTGGGCGCTATCTGGTGTCAACTAGGTTTAGCAGGAACCAGGTTTCCAGAACCTCTTTCTCTGTAGGATGCTGGGCGAGACATAGGGGCCAGATCTGAAAGGTGGGAGTAAACCCACAGCCCCTGTTCTGGGAAGGTGGCTGAGGTTCCAGGCGGTGGCAGGGGCCCACGGGCTGGGGGGCTCCGGCTGGTCTTGCTGATTTCCATTCCATACCCAGTGCTTCTTCCTTTCTTTCCCACTTTATTGAGGTGTGATTGACCTAGAAAAAGCTGTCCACATTTCATGTGTGCAACTTGGTGGGTGTGGAGCTAAGTATCCACCTCTGAGGCCAGCACCACAGTCTGTGCCATAAACACATCCATCACCTCCGGAAGTTTCCTCCTGCCCTCCACATTTGTTTTTCTTATCGTTATTTTGCATGTGATTAACACGAAACTGAGATCTACGCTCTTGCAAGTGGCTGAGTACACGGTACAGCGTTGCTAGCCACAGGCTAATGCGGGGATCTCTAGGACCCGCTCATCTTACCAGAGATTTTCTACCCTTGGGGAATGCCTCCCCACTTCCCTGTCCCCCAGCCGCACCCCCAGATGCAAAGGGGAGCATTCCCTGTGGACCAGCCCTGTTCTCACACCGGTACTGCTGTGGGGGGGGCGGGTCAGTAATGGACCCTGCAGCCCCCTTAGGCATCCGACTCCCCCAGCTTCTCCCACAGCTGCCTGGTGTGTCCTGCAATCACATGGGGCGGGGGGGGGCGCGTCCCGACCAAACCCTGGTTCACAGAGTGGCCGGCATGTGCACCGAGACCTGCAGAAGAATATAAGGGCGTCCCTGTCCTCCAGGGGACTTGGAGCCTTCAGACACAGCCAGCTGGGGACTCGTGACAGCCTACGGATCAGGTGACAAATGCACAGCGTGATCACTGCCTTGCTGTCTCCCAGCGCCAGGCATGAGGAGCCACTGGGGAGGACGGAGAGTCCTCTCCACCATGGATACGGACTTTCTGCTCCTCTGTTCCATCCGGGCTCTGCGTCGGCCTCAGAATGGAAAGAAAGTTACTTACATATTGGCTGAAAATGTTGAGTTCGGCTGAGCATGAATGCTGACATTGAAGATTTCTAACCCAACCGCCAGAAATTCCCGTGGCCTGCCACTCTTGGGTTACTTGAGTTCTGGAATTCTCCGGAATTCCAGCCTCGGTTAACCCAAACCCACAAATTTGCCGGCATCACGAAGCTTAGTGAGAGCACCATTTTTCTATTATTCCTTTCCAACATGGCCTGCGCTGAGCCCACATTGCTGAATGTACGTACCCCCACTTTTAACCCTCTGCATGTTGATCGCCTTTTGGTGTCTGCCCAAAGAAAGACAGAAAGAAGCACACGTTCCTGGTTTTTTGGCAAAATCCATTTTTATTTCTAACTTGGCTGGAGACGGCCCCAGCCACTCAGCCTATTGCCTCATTTTGTGGACCCTCGGTTTCCTTCTGCTAAAGACAGAGTTAGCGACACTTCTGTCCGCGGGGAGGTGTGAGCCCCGGTGCTTGGCGACAAATCTGGGTCAGGTATCTGGATGAGAGGTGGCTTGGAGTCCAGCAGTGATCGGGCTGAACGTCTCCTGGCAGAACGCAGCCCCCGGCCCCAACCATGCTGCCAGCTTCTGGAAGCTGCTTGTGAACTGAGGCTTGACTTGACCGGCGTGCACCCACCTGCCTGTGCGTCTGATGTGGACTCTGGAGACCGGAGAACACAGTCAACGACATCACAGGTAGTGCCAGAAAATGAGGGTTTACTTTTAGCTGTGACCCTCATCTGTTCAGCGATCTGAATTTTAAAAGAAGGGAGAAAAGGGGCAGAAATATAGAAGGCAATGCTATAACGTGGGGTTCCTTCTTGATCTAAAGTTCAGCAGACAGGACCTTGCGTGTGGCTTTCCTCCTTCTTTTCGGTCAGAAAGGTGTTGACAGGAAAAATGTCCGAGCGGCGGAGGATAGGCTATCTTCTGAGAATCCGGTGCCTTCCCTACACTCATGCATTTTGAGAGTGTCCACAGGGGAGGTGATGGTCTTTTCCATATACCGAGCCATGGGCTCAATACTCATTTCTTCCTGGATGTTGTGAGGTCCTGCTTCTGTGCGATCGGTCTTCTGGGGGCTTCCTGCACCCTCTCCGTTTCTGTGCTCTGTTTCCGAAGCAGCCTAGGAGCAGGGTGGGACAGACAGCGGGGTAGGGGGCAGCTGCATTCTAGTCCCGGCTGCGTCGCTAAATCACCGTGTGACCTTGGAAAGGAATGAGTGAGAGCGACATGCGGACATGGGTACGTCTCAGAGCCACAATATTGAAAGCAAAGAGCTGAGCACAGAAGGCGACATAGATAGGCTACTTTTATAAAGCTCCACACACAGCAAAGTCAAACAATGGATCAGGTAGGTTACACAGGGGAGGGGAGAGTGACAGGTGATGTCCCGGTTCTTCAGCTGGATGGTGAGTTTCGCTGTATTGATTTTATTGTTCTAGTTCATCCTTTACAGATAGGTTTCACGTATGCATCCGTCTATCTCGTGTCTGAATGTGTGCAACATTACATGAAGCCCAAATCAATAGTCATAAAAACATCTAATCCACTGATTCAAAAAACATCTGTTTCTGTAAGCAATTATCATTTTCCCTCTCGAAATAGAGATTTCCATCACAACCAACAAAAAATGGACCAAACAGGAGAAGAAGAGAAAGAGCAACCCCCTTGGGCCATCCTCGCTGACTGTGTGAAAGCTTCGACGACACAGACCTGAACCTGTTTTTGTAGCCGGTGAATGGATCAGGCGAGACTCCTGTTGAGGAGTAGAACGTTCACCCCTGGGATCAGCCCTTGACTGTTAAAGCAGAACAGGTTTCTGGAATAAATTCACCCAAGTTAGTGAGAGACCACTTGCCCTGTCTGCGTTTCGTGACGAAAACAGTTTGTTTTCTTTGAACTGCGCTTTTGCATGAGCCCATTTGCACCAGTGTGAGATGGCATGCGCCGGACCCAGCCCACGCTCTCTGGTGGACACGACTCAGTTGCTGGTCTTGCTCTCCACATGCGGTGGGGGTGGGTGTGTCCTGTAATCTGAATATAAACAATGGCTTCCATGAAGTATTCATGATTACTTATTACTGAGAATAAAGGAAAATCAGCCCCATAGCAGCCGAGGAACTCCATCTGCCCTAAGGAATCAGGTGTCTCTACACTGTGGCAAAGTAGTACACGGTCTTAAAAATCATCTCTGGCTCTCCGGATTTACTGGGATCGAAGCGTCAATTATCCGTTGTTGGGCTTGCAAAGGTGGAAGAAAGGTTCACATCTTTGTGTTATGGGTTGAATAGCTTATCTTCCAGATCCATGTGCCCCCTGGGACCTCAGATTGTCACTTTATTTGGAAATATAGTCACAGCTGATGTGGTTTGTTAAGATGAGCTCATACAGGGGTAGGGTGGGCTCTTAATCCAAGATGACTGGTGTCCTCATCAAAAAGGGGACATTTGGGGGCACCTGGGTGGCTCAGTCGGTGAAGCGCCTGCCTTCAGCTCAGGTCACGATCCCAGGGTTCTGGGATCCAGCCCCACGTTGGGCTCCCTGCTCATCGGGGAGCCTGCTTCTCCCTTGGTCTCTGCCCCTCCCCCAGCCCCGTTTGGCTCTCTCGCGAGTGTGCCCTCTCTCAAATAAATAAATAAATAATCTAAAAAAAAATAAAAATACTAAATTGAAAAGGGGAAATCTGGATGCAGACATGCACACAGGGAACACGCCGTGTGAAGACAAAGGCGGAGATTGAAGCTTCTTGGCAGGAACCAAGGAATGCGAAAAATTGCCAGAAAACCACCAGAAGTTAGGCAAGAGCCTGGGAGTCGATTTCCCCTCAGCCGTCAGGACGAGTCACCTAACACCTTGACTTTGGATTTCTTGTCTCGGGAACTGCAAGACGATGATTTCTGTTGGCCTAAGCCACACAATTTGGGGTGCTCTGTTACCGTGGTCCCAGCAAACGGATACATTTTGGTTCTTTACGATTTAGGCAAATGCTTTATTTCCTACTCGAATGCAAAATATTGTGATGATGACCTCTGCAGTTTGACCTTCAACCTTTGAACTCGAGAGACCTGCAATAAAGAGTCTCCCCTGCCTTTTAATCAGTTGTTTAACCTCAAGTAAGTCGCGTGGGCTCCTTGGGCTCCTGTTCTGGGGTGTGAAACTGTCATGACACCGAAGTTGACTTCCCCTGCTTCCTCTTCACAGTGGTAAATGGGCGCAGTGAGACAAAGCTGGGGAAACTGTTCAGTGAATTGTAAAGCACTATGTCACAATCGATATCAATTATCAACTAACCTTCTCGTGTGTTGTGCATGTGCTGGGTCCCCAAATAAAGCCAGCACAACCCATGGATGGGAGAAAGCAGAGTTTATCGCTTACTTCGAGAAGGGAGAATACCCCCTTGACAGAGCTTTGGGAGGGTCCCCAAGGGGAAAAGGCAAGGTCAGATTTTATTGAGAACTGGCCACTTGGTTTCAGGCAGATCTTTCAACACGGAGGCTTGAGGACATCTGGTAAAGATTGTCCTATGATGCTGGGCACGGCAAGGCCAGGATTCTGAGACTGGGTTTCAAAGGGTCTTTGGACAAAAACTGTTGGTGCTTTCTGCTGAAACAGTTGGAAGTTCCTGTAACAAACAATAAGGTTATTTGCCTGTGAAAGTGTCTCCTGGCATAGGAAAGCAATTCTTTTTTTTTTTTAAAGTTTTTATTTATTTACTTGAGAGAGAGAGAGAGAGCACGAGTAGCGGGGGAGGGGCAGAGGCAGAGAGAGAAGCAGGCTTCCTGCTGAGCAGGGAGCCTGATGTGGGACTCATCCCAAGACTCTGGGATCATGACCTGAGCCGAAGGCAGACGTTTAACAGACTGAGCTCCCCAGGCGCCCCAGGAAAGCAATTCTGATAAACACAGTGGGATAAGGAAGTCACGCTAATGTAGACATTGGTGGCTTTGGTCCTTGTGTTCAAAGTTAGGGAGAGAAGGTTTCGGTCCTCAAGCATCAAAGGTGGGTGAAGAGCTTGAGCTCGCACTGCCCACTCCTCTCTCTCTCGTGCAGGCTCATCCTGCTGATCTGTGTTGGTCTGTGTTCTTTTTCCCCGAGGTCAGCTCCTCATTCCAATTGGCTTTCTGTGGGAACTGTCTGTCCCTCGTCCAGAAACTTCGTCATCCAGAAACTCATTTCTTCCTGCCTTAAAACCCATTGCTAATTTTGGTGACTAAGGGTATGATATCACAGATTTCTCCTTGTTATAAGAGCCCCCTGAACAGAATCGTCTACTTTTAAGGAGAATTCAACGCAGCTGAACAATGCTGTGTCGACGATTCTGGAGGAAAAATCGTCTTCCAAAGAGGATAAGTAGATGCTCTCCTCCACCTACCTTTGCTGTACCCCTCTCCACCTTGGCTTCCAGAGAGAGGGCAGGAGGTCCCTCAGCCCATTCAGCTTTTGCTCCTTCTGCTGTGCTGACCAGATAAAGTCTCCCTTAGATCGGCCGTGTTCAGTGTGATGAAGATTTCTTTGCATTAAAAACAGAAATAGGGCCACCCATTTAGAATTCAGACAGAGGACGTCAATGTGGAACCAGCTTCCAGATCCTGGGGAACCTGGGCTGAATTAATTTAGATCCAATTTCTCACCCCTACCTGTTCCCGGCCTTTCTCACCCCCCAGAAGGCTAATTTCATGCTTTAAAAAGCTACTTTGAAGAACTGGTAATTCTCTCCTTCTGGTGCAATCACCAGTGAATGAATGGTTCATTGTTAAAGAAGTCATTCCACGGAACAAGAGTCTCTCCTTCAAACAAGGGTAGGAGTGTTGGACCAAAGGTTATACTGAAGCCGAGTATTTGTCTCTGTTCCTGGTTATGCAGTCCTGTGTAGATAGGCATTTCAATTCACTGAATTTTGGGGGTTCCACCAATGTTATTTGTGTTTTAAGACAAATGAATTTATAGATGGGTAATTAGTGAAGTACAACAATACTACCTTACGTTTCCAAAAGGGGTCAAAGACACCTAAGATTTTCAAAAACTTAGACATTTTACAGGGAGTGGGGAAAGTAGCTAGCAGTTTCTGGAATTGCTGGGAGAATTTGCTGGAGTTTGCGTTACCACGGCTTTTATACTTTTTCTAGATGCCCAAATCACCCTCCGCCCACTTGTAATTCCTATGTGGGTGTGAAATAAAGATGTAATTTACTTACCGAGCCCATCCCAGAACGAGTAGAAGAAGACAGAACATTCTAGAGAAGTAATAAGCGCTTGTCTTTGATTTCTGGAAAAAAACAAGTGTCGCTAGAGATCCCTAACTTTTTGCTAGGAGATGTTACTTTTTTTTTCTCCGGTGGTAAAATACACAAATCATAAAATTCACCATCTTAACCATTTTTAAGTGACAGTTCAGTGGTACGAAGTACATTCATTCACGCTGTTGCACAAGCATCACCACCAGCCCCCTCCAGGACATTTTCATCTTGCAAAATGTAAATTCCACACTGCCAAACCTAACTCCCCATTGCTTCCTCCCCTAGGTCCTCGTAACTTCCATATGACTTTCTGTCCCTAGGAATGTGCCTACTCCAGGTCCCTCATGTACGTGACATCACACAATATTTGTCCTTTTGTGATGGGCTTGTTGCACAGAGAATGATGCCTTCAGGGTTCATTTATGCTGAGAGAGACAGAGAGAGCCTGAGCAGGGAGAGCGGCAGAGGGAGAGGGAGGAGCCGACTCCCCGCTGAGCAGGGAGCCTGACATCGGGCTCGATCCTAGGATCCTGGGATCATGACCTGAGCCGAAGGCAGACGCCCAACTGACTGAACCACCCAGGCGCCCCTGGATTTCCTTCCCTTTTAAGGCTGGAAAATATCCCATTGTCTCTGTTCTGCCACATTTTGCCTATCCGCTCATCCATTGGTGGACACTGGGGTTGCTTCCACCTGAGATATTATTTTTCATGTTTTTTTTCATTTTCGGACCTCTCCCATCTTCGGATGGCTATTGTGAGTCAGACACAGTTGCGGCGTGGGGGTGGTGGGGGCAGGTTGGAGGTGGCGTGGGCAGGTTGGTGGTGGCGCAGGTAAGCGGGACAATGAGGCAGGTGGGCACCCAAGAGCCCGTTCAGAGCATGGCAGAGAGGGTCCAGAAAAGTTCTACCTCTAAAAAAGCCTCTAAAGTAGAGGTTCTTCAGAGTTTCAGGGGTCCTTTGGCCCCTACATTTAGAACCTCTGGTCGGGTACAGCCTCTGGTAGGCGACTCCACAATTACAGGAACATTTCTAAGTAAATGTCCACGGAAGCCGATCAGGAAGACCTTAATGGTAGCTAAGCTGGTCTGACCCTCTGACCCGGTCTTGTGGGGGCCCATCTCCCTACTACCTCTAGACAACAGTGTTCTAAACCTGAGTTTTCAGTTTCACTGAAATGGGATCATGTTACACGTTCTTCCCTCATTTAAAAAAGAAAAAAAGGGGCGCCTGGGTGGCTCAGTCGGTTGAGTGTCCAACTTTTGGTTTCGGCTCAGGTGATGATCTCAGGGTCATGCGATCGAGCCCCACGTTGGGCTCCGTGCTCAGTGGGGAGTCTGCTTGGGATTCTCTCTCTCCCTCTCTCTCTGCCCCTCCCCACCCACTCTCTCTCTCTCTCTCAAAAAAAAATAAATAAATAAAATAAAAAAAGAAAAAAGGGAAAAAAAGGAGGCATGTGGCCTCTGGCAAATCAGGCTGTAAGACATTCCGTAAGTAAAAATGTTGATCATTTGAGGACACAACATACATATTTCAAAATCAATTTAAGCACAAAAGCTGGGTCATTTCATTTGACTTTCATAACAAGCCGAGAGGAGGTGAAGGCGGGGATTCACACACAGTTTTACATGTGAGAAAACCGTCTTTCCGAAAAGCTCCGTGACACATCGAAAGTCATATACCTATGCAGCAGCCGCACCAAGCTGGAAGCCAGGTCTTATGAACATAAACTCTAGGCCCTCTCTTGACATCAGAGTATTTAATCCTCGGAAAACAGAGGCAGAGACGACGGGCTGAGGGGAAGGATTAATTCTATGCAGGTTGTGAGTTCTGGCCGTGCTACTAACAAGTCACCTCATGCGGGATAAATGGCATCATCACGACCTCGCCTCCTGAGCGACTAGGCCCCCGGGTAGGTGGCTCTCCCAGGGACTGGGGAGAGTGGGATTTAACTCTGTCTCCTTTGGAGAGTCCTCAACATTTACCGCCATTCTAGAAGCAGAAACACGTTTGAATTTTTGTGTATGGTTTCCCAAAGTTTCCTGATGAAGGCGAAGCTGCTCTGACTGAAGGGGGTGAGGGGCCCAGGGGCCGCCCAGGAGAGCGCTGTCCACAGGTTGACCACAGTCAACCCCTAGCCTCTCTCTCCCTGTCTCTGTCTGTCTCTGTCTCTGTCTGTCTCTGTCTCTCCAGGCCAGAACTGTGGCGTTTACATTTTGTGATGTAAAAGCCGATCATTTCCCCCCAGCACTTCAAAACTGATTTCCCTAAGGAAGCCCCCCCCCAACCCCAAGGGGGGGTCATAGCTCTGCTTCCGGTGCTTTGCCATGGGATCAGCCAGAAGTGATCGTCCCGCGCTTCTTCAAATACTACGAGCCGGAGGTGATTAGTGGTCTGGGGCCCAAGTGCAGAGAGAGGGGAAAGGCCAGAATCCCCTTTCGGTGAGGGGATGGGATCAGGCTGCCCCCTGCCCTGTGAGCCTGGAGTGCAGGTGCACCTGCCTGGAGAGAAGACACTCAGGGAAGGGGAAAGAATAATGCAGAGTGGCCCCGGGGAGACTGTCACCAAGGCGATGGGGGGCTGGCCTTGTGTGGGGTTACAAATGACGGCAAGCATCTGGACGGGTGACACCGCCTTTGTCTAGCCCTGGGGCGGAAAGCGCACTCCTCGGTATCAGCCAATATGGGAGACTTTTCTGGGTAACTGGAGCTTATTCCTTTAAGAACCCAAACTGCGAATTTTAAACTTTTCCTGTTGTTTTGGAAACAGAAGGGAGAAAACCAGGCTATCAAATTGTAAGGATAGAATGAGGCCAATTTTTTAAAAGATTTTTATTAGTTTATTTGAGAGAGAGAGAGAGAGCTAGCTCACGTGCATGAGCAGGGGGCAGGGGCAGAGGGAGAAGGAAAAGCAGACTCCCGCTGAGCAGGGAGCCCCTTGCGGGACTCGATCCCTGGACCCCGAGATCATGACCCAAGCTGAAGGCAGACGCTTAACCGATTAAGCCACCCAGGCACCCCCTTCCTTTTTTGAAAAAAAGATTTATTTATTTATTTAGAGATAGAGAAAGAGTGCTGGGGGGGAGGGGCGGAGGGAGAAAGAGAAGCTCAAACAGACTCCACGCTGGGCGCAGAACCTGATGCAGGGCTCGACCTCATGACCCTGACTGAGATCATGACCTGAGCCAAAACCAAGGGTCGGATGCTTAACCGACTAAGCTGCCCAGGCGCCCCAGAACTTCCTACCTCTTTAAGGCACATGAGATTTCATTGTACGGATATATACCATATTTTGTACATCTGTTCAGCTATTGGAGACCTGGGTTGCTTCCACCTTTTGGCCGTTGTGAATGATGCTGCTGAACGTGGCTGAATGGATATCTCTTTGACTCCTTGCTTTCGGTTCTCTTGGGTAAATACCCAGAGGGGGAATTGCTGGGTTGTAAGGTAGCTCTACTTATAACTTTTTGAGGAAACTGCACACTGTTTCCCAGAGTGGCTGCACCAGTTTGCATTCCCACCAACAGCGCATGAGGGTTCCCCTTTCCCCATGTCCTCGCCAACACCTGTCATTTTCTGTCAAATGCCCTTTTTGCTTAAGGTTGTGGCTCTTGGTTGTCTTTCAGATATTGAAGACTACCAGCTTTCAGACACCCCTCTGGATCGTGGGGGTTTCCTACACGAAGCAAGAACAAGTTAAGCGGCATGTCTCACTTTGCACAGCAGTTAGAATCATAAAAAAACCGTGTTTTCAAGGCACAGGAGAGCTAGCTATTTCAAAGAGGCCTATAATCAATTATTTGAAAAGATCTTTTTAAAAATAACTTTTCATTGGGGCTCCTGGGTGGCTCAGTCCGTAAAGCATCTGACTCTTGGTTTTAGTTCAGGTCATGATCTTGGGGTCCTGGGATCGAGCCCCGTGTCAGGCTCTGCGCTCAGGGGAGGGTCTGCTTGAGACTCTCTCTCCCCTTCTCTCTAAAATAAATAAATACATCTTTAAAAAAATAACTTTTTATAATAAAATAACATATTCATTGTAGGAAATATAGAAACTAGAAAAGTAAGTAAAAGAAAATAATGCCACTGTCTAGAGAGAATTTTGGTTAATGTTTTTTTTTTTTTTAAGATGTTATTTATTTATTTGACAGAGAGAGAGAGCGCACAAGCAGGGGGAGCAGAAGAGGGAGAGGGAGAAGCAGACTCCCCGCTGAGTAGGGAGCCCGACTCAGGGCTCGATTCCAGGACCCTGAGATCATGTCATGCTCATTTTACAGATGGTGAAAGACAGACACCCAGAGAGGTAGTTCTGGTCTGGTGCCTTTTTTTAAATGGCAGGAATATTGATCTGCTACTTATGGAAAAGACACATGTAGTAGGGGTCAATTCAATGCAGCTCTCAAACTGTCAGGGGAGGAAGAATGTTTCTAATTTGGACAAAATTCCTAAAAACTACGAAAGCATCCTGGAAGGTTATTGTGATATAATTCCGTGAGCAGCTTTCGCTTCAGAGTTAATGGATAGTTAACAGTAATTTTAACGGTGCTTTGATGTTGTCAGACCTTTGGGGCTGATGCCTCCATGTGTGTCTTTCTATAGAACAATTAATAAATGTTGGCAGTGTGCTTGTGGTCTTCTGAAATGCTTGCGAAGGATATTGTTGCTGCTGTAGCTTTGTGTATTTTGGGTCTTACAAATGGTTTACCACTTACTACATTTGAAATCCAAATTGTAGGGGCGCCTGGGTGGCTCAGTCAGTTAAGTGGCTGTCTTCGGCTCAGGTCATGATCCCAGGGTCCTGGGATCGAGTCCCACATTGGGCTCCCTGCTCCGCGGGAAGCCTGCTTCTCACTCTCCCACCCTCCCTGCTTGTTTTCCCTCTCTTGCTGTGTCTCTCTCTGTCAAATAAATAAATAAATAAAATCTTAAAAAAAAAAAAAAGAAATCCAAAATGTAGAGCTGGCTCTCGCTGTCACCAGCTAACGAATGCATAATCCTGGGAAGAAGTTAAGAAGCTATCATAGACTGCTTCCATTTCGAACTTTTTCCAGGGTAATCATGTGGGAAGGAAACTTCTAGAGTTATAGGTCAAAAAAATATCATAGATAATTTGCATTATTTAAAACAATATTTGTCGGGGCACGTGGGTGGCTCAGTCGTTAAGCGTCTGCCTTCGGCTCAGGTCATGATCCCAGGGTCCTGGGATCGAGCCCCGCATCGGGCTCCCTGCTCCGCGGGAAGCCTGCTTCTCCCTCTCCCACTCCCCCTGCTTGTGTTCCCTCTCTCGCTGTGTCTCTCTCTGTCAAATAAATAAATAAAATCTTAAAAAAAAAAAACAATATTTATCATATCCCATATGGAAAAAATGTCTTCATCATATATTTTTAACTTGATATACTTGGTAAACAATGTTTTTTTTAAAGACGTTAAATACTACAAGTTACAATTTAAGTCATAATTACTAGATTGCTTTAATCGTGACTATCCAACTAAATAGCAGACTATATGTTCCTAAGTACTATCATTCTTCCTTTTGTCTTCCCTCAAACTGTAGGAGAGAAAAGCCCATGACACATAGAAACATAAAGGCACGAACTCGTAGGAAAATGTGAGAATATGCTGTTGCTGCTGCATATTGTAGATTTAGGCCCAGATGGGGCAATTCTTCATTTTCACATCTGCCAGAAGAGGTGACTGAGAAGAGTGCCACCATTTTCACCTTGTCACTTCATAATGAATCAGATGCTGCTCCTCCAAGCATCAAACTCAACAACAACCCAGTTACCTAATAAGCGCCCCTGGACCTGTCTCATCTGGTTTTGGAATATGGTGAAATCGACTATTTTACTGGATTTCGAATACTAGATATAGAATTTAAAAAACGTTAGACCTGGAAAGAAACTATGAGTTGGCTCTTCTACTCTCAATGTACAGATAAGGAGATGCAGGTCTCCGGAGGGTGACCGCTGGTCTCAAGGCAAGTTTTGGGTGTATTGGCTCAGTCACGCATCCCCATTCGGTCAGCCGGTGTTACCAAGCAGGAGTCTGTGCGAAGTCCTCAGGATGCAGGAAGGGGTAGGACACCACTGCTGCTCTTAAAGAGTTAAACTCCGGGCAGGCAGCCCCAGGGACCAGGCACCCAGCAGACTGTACTGAGGACCGTGGTAGCAGTGTATGCGCTGAGTACCACTGAAAAACAAAGAGAGCTGTGAATTCTACCTGAGCAGGTTGGGGAAGCTTCCCAGAAGAGGAGACTTTTGAGCTCAGCCTTAAGGAATGAACACTTTTTGTATTCACGTGGAGAAGAGCAAAGGGCACCCCCGGGAGAATACATGGCATGAGAAAGCCACAACCCCATGAGCACATATGGCACAGTTAGGGAACTGTCAACATCTAAGGTGCAAGTGTGGGGAGGAATGGGGGTCAGGGAGAAAAGATAGGGAAGAAAAATGGCAGGAAATTGGTCCTAAAAAGTCTTGTGTGGCTCAACTGGTCAAAGCATTGAATACCATGCTAAGAAGTATGGACTGTATTCTGACCAAATAGGGCTCTACAGAAGGGTTATAGGTAGGGTAAGGATATGAGCAGCCCTTGATTTACACTGGAGTTGAGTTAGCAATTTACACTCTAGACAAGAGAGCCTAAATGCGGATGAGTGGCAATGATGGGGAACAGAGGAGATATACAGACAGCCAATAAGCACACGAAAAGACACTCAACATCATTAGTCACCAGGGACGCACAAATTAAAACCACAATGAGATAGCACTACATATCCACTACAGTGGTTAAAATGAAAAAGGTTGACCATACTAAGTGTTGACAGGATGTGGAGAAATGGGGGCTCTTACATACTCCTGGTAGGAATATAAAATGGTACAACAATATGGAAACCACCTTGGCAGTTTTCCGTAAAGTTAAATATATACTAACCAGATGATCCAGCCATTCCAAATCCAAATATTTACCCAAGAGAAATGAAAACATACGTTCACACAAAGACGTTCACACATGAATGTTCATACCAGCTATATGCATAATAGCCTAAAAACTGGAAACAACCCAAATGTCTATCAACAGATAAATGGGTAAACAAATTGTGGTATGTCCATGCAATGGAATAGTATTCAGCATAAAAAGGAATGGTCTACAGATATACATAACAACATGGACGAATGGCAAATACATCATGTCGAGTGAAAGAAGTCGGCACAAGAGTATATTTGACACGATCACATTTATATGAAGCACTAGAAAAAACAAATCTAATCTATGATGACACAAAGCAGATGGATGGTGGCTGGGCTGAGGGTGAGGGAAGGAAGCTAAGAAAAGTCACAAAAGAGCTTTTTCAGGTGATGGACTTTTTCTACTCCTTGATTGTGATGTTGGTCACATGGCATGTAAATTTGCCCAAACTCATTGAAATAATGTACACTTGAGGTGGATACATTTTATTATATATAAATGATAGCACAATACATTTTATTTAAAAATAATAAATTGAACTTGCTGGATGAAATAAACTAAAAACATGGTAGTTGATCTGATTTTACAGGCTTTCATCTTGGTTCTATTTAATTATGAAATGCTGTCTTAAAATAATCCAAACAGACACAGACAGAAACAAATACAGAAAGGACCTCCTGTTCCATCCAACAAACCAAAGGGAGAGACTTTTACAGTAAAATTCAGTAGCCGGTATAATACAAAGCCCCTGTTCTACACAGCAGCAAAAAGCAGCTCAACTAGATGTTAATAGGGGTAGTCATAAACTCCACTAGAATTAGAAATAATTTAAGGATTCACACACCACCTTGACCCGTTTGAAATGTTATTTTTATCTTTTTCTATGCTTTAAATGCATCTCTGCTCTATTTATGCATTTAGGCTTTAAATCATTGGGTTACCTTTAATACTGCTGTTTAAAGAAAGTTTGTTTATTTTTAAATATTTTATTTCTTTGAGAGAGAGAGAGAGAGTGCAAGCAGGGGGAGCAGCAGAGGGAGAGGGAGAAGCAGGTTCCCCACTGAACAGGGAGCCTGATGATGGACTCAAACCCAGGACCTCGGGACCATGACCTGAGCTGAAGGCAGACGCTTAACCGACAGAGCCACCCAGGTACCCCTGTTTACAGAAAGTTTAAAAAACTTTCTTTATTCATTTTTATTTTCATTTTTATTCTTACGTTCATGATTTTTGTTATACATCCAGGTGAGAAGAAATGTGGGGGGCACCTGGCTGGCTCAGTTGGAAGACCATGCGACTCTTGATCTTACAGTCATGAGTTGGAGTCCCACGTTCGGTGTAGAGATTACTCAAAAATAACATCTTAAAAGAAAAAAAAAAGAAATGTGGAGAAGTAAAATATGGAGGGAGATGAAATGAGAAAAAATAGAGAGAGAGATATTGCCCAGAACTTGGTTCATAGCCATGATGCCATTATTAGACGTTATTCTGTTCTTTTCCATCTTACTCCTTAAATGAGTGACCCACTGGGAATCAGCAGAACTTGGTAAGGAGGCCAGAAGAATTTGCAACGGTCTTATTTCCATGTTCAGAGGAAACCCCCTCTCTTCTTTCAAGGAGCCTCCCTTCTTTCCTTGCAGAGGTCTGGTTCTAGGAGGGCTCTCTGGCCATGCATGGGACCCCAGCTGGACCGTGTACGGGCACACGACCCAAGCACGTCCATCGGGGCGTGTGTCTGTCCCTTCGCCCTCAGTTCGCTGGAGTGGAGTGGTCCCTCTGACGGCCAAGAAGGAGGGGAGCCAGGAGGTGCCAGCGGCTGTGCTTGTAGCCTTGTGAAGAAGCTAATACTCGGAGGGTACGAACAAAAGATGAGGTTTTGATGCTGAGACACCAGTCGTCCCTGCCTTTCCCAGGCTTTAGTACATGAGGAATCATTCCCTTAGTGCCAGCTAGCTGTCCATTGCAACCTTTTAAGAGGGGGTGCTTCATATGGGTCTCGTGTCCTCTAGTGTGACAATGCAGTCGACCTGCTCAGGGCAGTGGAGAGTGACTTGGGACCCTAATGAGAAAACCACAGAGGGGTCCTCCAACAGGGGGACACATATGTCGATATGTAATCTATTGGTTTCCGGGAGCCACTTTGCCCCAGGTATTTGTAAAGGGCTTTCCTTCCCCTCCCCGCCCCTGTCCCGGCTCTTCCCTCCTCCTGACCCCCATGTCCACTTCCGTCAGACCTAAGTGTCTTGAGCTCTACGTTTGCCTCTTACAGCCTCCTTGGATCTTGCCCATACTTTAGCTTCCCTGCAGTCTCGCCCCTGGACTACCTCCTGGTATGTCTGGAGGCCAAGATCTGAACTTTTGCTCTGAGCCCTCCAGGAATATTCGCTTCCTCTCCCTCTTCTCTCCTTGGAGAGAAATGGCCTTCTTGAACTCTTCTGAGGGATGACCCCAGTGTCTTGTTCAAATTGGAGAGAAACATGGGTTTTAGCCAAACTCCTGCCTGGCTCCTTAGCCAGACAACGGTCCCTCACTGAGAACCATGACAGGTGATTCTGCAGAGTCTGGTCGATTAGGGGGAGTATCTTCTTCCTATTTACCTCTGCCACCAACCTGATGGCCTAAGAGGGGTGCTGTTCCCACTAGAAAGTTGAACTTGAGCATCAACAAAGACTATTCAGGCCTTCAGGACCAGCTGGGAGCAGTTTGGAACATTCCAGCGAAACTTCACTAAAGATTTGTGGATAACAAAAGGAAATGAAGCAGAGAGGGGAACAAGAATGTCGACTGCTCAGCTTACAAGCTGCAATTCTTGAGCATGACCTCAAGAACTCCTGTCTTACCTGCATGTCACTGGGTACCTCTAAGGCCCCACATTTTTATCATTTTGCTCATACTTGCCCGTCTGGCATTTCCTGCTCTCTTTTGCCTGGAGAACTGTAAAATATAGTAACCAACCAACCAGCGAGGCGCTGTGATGTCACCACATGGACTCAGGAGTCCTCGGAGCATCCCTTGGTATCAGAACCTGGGCCAACGTGGACGTTCTTCAGGTGGGGCAAGAGCTTCCAGAACAGATTTTCTCCTCAGGGCAGAAGCCAGCGCTGTCCTCGAACACCGTGGGCACACCTTGAAGAAGAGAATTGGCGTATGAGTTTGTCTTGCTGCCTAACAAACTGCCCCATATCTTCAGTGGCCCTAAAACGATAACCGTTATTTCTCATGGTTCCACAGATGGACCCGGAAGTCATTTTGGTCTGGGTCAGCTCAGGAGGGTTTGGATGGTCTAGAACCCTCATTCACGGTCTGGGGGTTGACAGGCTGTTGGTCTAGGACCTCAACTTGGGCAACTCTCTTCTATCCATGTCATCTTTTGTCCTTTGGCAAACCGGCCCCGCTTCCTTTATGCGTCCATCTCATTTTTGGTTTCCGGAGAGCAACAAGTAAGGGCAGGCCCCAATGAGCAAGCCTTTATAAGTCTCTGCTTGTGTCACATTTTCTATTGTCTCATTAGCCAAAACAAATCACATGACCAAGCTGAGCATCAGTGTGGGAGACCAAGCCAGAGGCACGGATATTATTATGACCATTGTAATATTACCTATTAGTATAAATAGATAAATACTATCTATTAGTATATAATAAATTATATTTATTTTGACCATTTTTATAAAAAATGTCACCACAGGGTGCACCCATGACTTGGTCCTGGCCAACTGGAGAACCTCTTCACTCTGGTCCTAGTGACTGGTTCCAGGTGGTCATGTGGCTCAAGCTGGTCCAGAGTCCTTACTAGTTGGACAGACTGTCCAGCTTTGGGATCACAGTGCTAGCAGAAAGTGAAATCAAACCTTGTACAGTAGGAGAGAATAGGTCAGAACACGAAGCTGGAGATGGTGACATTGAGCCCTGCGTCTAGCTATCTAGCCCATCTGAAGATGATACTTGAAATACACAGCTCCTGGGTGGCACAGTCCGTTGAGCGTCCGACTCCTGGTTTCAGCTCAGGTCGTGATCTCAGGGTCGTGGGGTCAAGCTCTGCCGTCAGCGTGGAGTCTGCTGGAGACTCTCTCTCCCTCTCCGTCTGCCCCTCTCCCCCTAAAATAAAGAAATAAATCTTAAAAAAAAGAAATATATAACTAAATTCTTTTTTTTTTTTTTGCTTAAGCTACTTCAAATTGGGTTTCTGTCCGTCACCATCAGAATCCTGACGAAAGAACCTGGATGGGGGGTCAAAGCAGAAAAGCTCCTTTTCTTGGCTACGTTGCTAGCAGTGGTGGAGGGGCTGAGTGGCATTTCGCAGCAGGGCTCCTTCCTTCTGTACTCTGTGTAGTGTCCTCTCACTAGAAACCCCGTTATTAGGAGAGGATTAAGTGCCTCGTGTGCTATGGATTGATGCCAGATGAGCAGGAGTCAACCAAGAGATCAAACTGCCCCATGACAACAGCTTTTGTGCATCTTCGCTTACACCTAGACTGCTTTAACGCTTCCTTCCCTACTTGTATCCCCCCCCACTCATAGAACATGGTTCCTTTGGAAAGTTCCGTGAGTCAAACCTGACATAAACTATGCACTTGGCTAGATACATCAACTTTCAATATTAAACAGACTATCCGGTGCTTGGGATACCAGGGGACCATGAAGAATCACAGGCCAGAGTGTTAGGAATTGTTTCTTAACTTAATTTGGGCATCATTCGGTAAGAAAGGAGCACCAAACCAGACTTGACACTAAACAGAGGCCTGAAGATATAAATAACTCAAATAAAGCAAGTTGAGACTACCATCTCATTAGCAATAGGAGAGAAAATAAGGTGAAAAGAAGGAAAAGGCCAGACTGTGAAATTTTGAAGGGAAATATTGTTCATAAGTGAGGGACGCCAAGTAAACTCAAGTTGGGCAAGATGCTCAGTGAAGGCAACGTTGCCAAAAACACACAAAACAGGAGCTATTTATTTTTAAAGATTTATTTATTTTATATATTAAAAGAAGGGGGTGCCTGGGGAGCTCAGTCTGTTAAGCGTCTGACTTAGGCTCAGGTCATGATCTCAGGGTTCTGGGATCAAGCCCCACATCAGGCTCCCTGCTCAGCAGGGAATCTGCTTCTCCCTCTCCCTCTGCCCCTCCCCCCTGCTTGTGCTCTCCGGGTGGGGCTTGTGGCGTGCAGAGGGAGAGGGGGAGAGAGAGAGAGTCTCCAGCAGACTCCCTGCTGAGTGTGGAGGCCAACCTGGAACTTGATCCCAGAACCCTGAGGTCATGACCTGAGCCGAAGTCAAGAGTCAGAGGATTAACCAACTGAGCCACCCACGTGTCCCCAAATAGGAGCTTTTTTTTTTTTTAAAGATTTTATTTATTTATCTGAGAGAGAGAGAGAGAGAGAAAACGAGAGCAGAAGGCATGAGAGGGAGGAGGGTCAGAGGGAGAAGCAGACTCCCCGCTGAGCAGGGAGCCCGATGCGGACTCGATCCTGGGACTCCAGGATCACGACCTGAGCCGAAGGCAGTCGCCCAACCAACTGAGCCACCCAGGTGCCCCCAAATAGGAGCTTTTTAAAGAAAAGTTAATGCCGAGATGCTCGACAGATATGAAATGCCACCTGAGTTAGACAAGAAAGCATGGACAGGAAGCTAAGACAGTAAGTGGGGTTGCATTCAAGACCTTTCCCTGACATATCATAACCATGTGCATCGGTGATACATTCTTAGTGAGTACTTCAGTCCTAAAAAAATAGTCTTTCACCAAGAAGTAGATGAGTCCTTTACAGAGATTATAACTCTCATCCTCGACTAAGACTTCCGTGCCCCATTGCTTTGCAAACGACCAAAGCTCCAGAGAGCATGGGGTCACCCAGGGGGTGTGGTGTTCCCTATCTAGGCTCTCTGATAACCAACCGGAAGATTAATAAAGAGAATGTAGAAATTTCTCTAGGCACCTTTAAAAACACACTTGGGCTTGGCCTCGTTTGTTGATTGCCGTGTATTCAAGGAGAAACATACTCCAACACATTCCAACATACTCCAAGCGTTTCCACATAAGTTCTTGGTTCACCGGGTTGGTTTAAGAAACTGCTCCTCTAAGCTCCATACCCCTCTCCTAGTTGTGTGCGTGGGACAGTGGGGGTGAAGGCGAGCTGAAGGAGTGCGGTACCTCCTGTCGCTTCTCAGTAGCGTTATTATTCTGGAAAACAAACGAACAAACGTTATTAGAGGTCTCTCATTTGGAGAGACTCATTTGAGTGCTTCCATTGTGTGAGGTACCAGCCCGTGAACTCAGGACACAAACCTGTGCCTGGTGGGGGGGGTGGCTATTTCCCACCGGGTGACCGGAGTGTCATGATTTACCGGGTGGCCTCCTGTCGTGGCGACCTGGGGTCGGTAATGAAGAAGTAAGTGACCTGAGAGTGTTTTGCTTGTTTTGTTTTTAAATATGTTAGTCCCATTTCCTAAGTGGACCGTGAGTCTCTCTCTCTCTCTCTTTTTTTATTTTTTGTTTCTTTTTTAAAGATTTTATTTATTTATTTGACAGAGAGAGACACAGCGAGAAAGGGAACACAAGCAGGGGGAGTGGGAGAGGGAGAAGCAGGCTTCCCACAGAGCAGGGAGCCCGATGCAGGGCTCGATCCCAGGACCCTGGGACCATGACCTGAGCCGAAGGCAGTCGCTTAACCGACTGAGCCACCCAGGCGCCCTCTCTCTCTTTTTTTTTTTTTTTTTTTTATTCTTATGTTAATCCCCATACATTACATCATTAGTTTTAGATGAAGTGTTCCATGATTCATTGTTTGTGCATAACACCCAGTGCTCCATGCAGAATGTGCCCTCTTTAATACCCATCACCAGGCTAACCCATCCTCCCACCCCCCTCCCCTCTAGAACCCTCAGTTTGTTTTTCGGAGTCCATCGTCTCTCATGGTTCGTCTACCCCTCCGATTTCCCCCGCTTCATTCTTCCCCTCCCGCTACCTTCTTCTTCTTCTTTTTTTTTTTTTTTTCTTAACATATATTGCGTTATTTGTTTCAGTCTCTCTTTTTTTTTAATCAGAGGAAGTGACATAGACAAGGCTTTCTGGTGCACAGCCTGAGAGTGGGGCCCGTGGAATGGTCTTTCTGGCTTTCTCATCAACTGCTTAACCTTCCTGTGCTTCACTTGCATGAGCTGCAAGGATGACCATGATGGGCCCCACTTCCCAGGAATGCTGGCAGGATTAACTGAGGTATGTAAATACCTTGCGGGTTAGCAAATACCATTACTGGCCAGCCAATCACTGAGCCCCCCTCACCGCTCACATTCCTGTGACTCAAGACCCGTACTTTGCTCAGACGAGGAGCCTATCCACTGGGCTTCCATGTGAGGCAGGGATTATTAGCACCGACAGGAGAGGGGAAGGATTCTGCGCTTAATTTCCTTAATTTTTGATTTGCAATTCAATTCGCTTACTGCTGCAGGAAGAATTCAGCCGCCGGCTACCTTGCTTAGGGACTCAATCCGTTACTACACAGAATGGATGTGACATCATCGGTTTCCCTCATCATGAGCTGGTGCTAATGATCACTGACTTAAAGGTGCTAAAATGCGTGGAGGTTGCTGCTTTTCTTTCAACTGTAGGAAGACTTGACCAGAGGCTGGATTTTGATGTTAAACTTAAGGAAATGAAGGTTCAAAGATCACTTCTCGAACTAGATTTTGGCCAGATCAGCGTGCTTAGCAACAGTTTCAAAGAGAAAGATAATCGGGATATTTAATGAACTTTGCAACAACCTGGCGGTGTGAGAAGAGCCACAGATGGTGTGCCGTGAAGCCATGTGGGTTCATTTTGGACAGCTTGCTCGTTCAGGATATAGCCTAGGGGTACTACCTTTCTTCGCTACCACGATTAGGCAGAAAATCATCTTTTCTTTATTAACTTTCCTCCTGATCCCCTTTGAGGAAAGACTCCAAGCTCAGTTGTCACCTGATCGTAATGTCCCTAAGATGATTGGCTGGTATTCTCGAGTCAGACTACAGTAAATGGGCTAAGTACATCAATGCAAATGCAAGAAAGAGGGAAACCACTAGTTCTTCCCAAGCTACCCGCAGATCTTAGAAGACATGAGAGTTCAGAATTAGATTGTGGTGGTGCTTCTTTTCAATCCAATCTGTAAAGCACCATGATTTGAGTGTTATCTAGAACTCGAGCCCACCTATATAAAAAAAAAAAATCCTAAAAAAGGTGGGGAGGCTCCTGGGTGGCTCAGTCAATTAATCATCTGCCTTTGGCTCAGGTCATGATCCCAGGGTCCTGGGATCGAGCCCCACATCGGGCTCCCTGCTCAGCAGGAAGCCTGCTTCTCCCTCTCCCACTCCCCCTGCTTGTGCTTGCTCGCTCTCTCTCACGAATCAATCAATCAATCTTTAGAACTGGAGCCCACCTGCCGTATTCTTTAAATAGCAGCTGTGGCCAAGGCGCCGGGGGGGGGCTCCGTCGGTTGGGCATCTGAGTCTTGCTTTTGGCTCAGATCATGATCTCATGGGTCTTGAGGTCGAGCCCCGCATTGGGCTCCCCACTCAGTGTGGGGTCTGCTTGGGATTCTCTCCCGCTGTCCCTCCCCCCCAATAATCTTTAAATCAAATCTGTGGCTGAATTCTGTGGAAATAATGTATTGCATTTTATAGAATATGGTGTCTACCAATTAATGTTACTCCAGTGTGACCGTTCAGGATTTAGGAATCTTCTGTCAAGTTTCCACAGTGAAGCGCTAAGAAAAGAGACTCTGGGAAGAGGAAATGAGATTAACTGAATAAAGCCTAATTTGGAAGGGAGAAAAATGACAAATGGGAGAAAAATGCAAATGTCAGAGGCAAATACTTTCCTCTCGTGTCTATGTCTTCTGATAATATTTTAGGACCCAGATTATATATGGGCAGCCAGAGCTGAAAGATGAGTAAGAAAAATATCTTGAATCCTACTGGAATATCATGTTCTACATTATTTCTTTTTTCCCTTCTTGGAGAGAGAAAAAATATGCCATGAACTAATTGCCACACAAGAAAAAACACTGATAGAAGAAGAAAGTGTACAATCACGTTCACTCTAAACTACCTGCTCTTCCCCACCCGTCCCTAAGTAACTCCTAATTTTTCAGGGGAGAGCCCTTTTCTGGGTGCCGGGGAGACCGTGCCTACAATCCTTAGCACTGACTTCCTGACTGGTGAGTAGCATTAGTCATGCATCCTCCTCATGCCCATAAATGGAGGACAAGCCCACACTGATGCTATCAGACAGATTTAAACAAGGCGTGTTCTGAGAGAACCCTCTGAGCCAGACTGACAACACTCCTGCAACAAACTCATCTTCAGCAGAGGCATGGGTTTTGTTTCATCTTACGCCTGGGTGCACACTGCTAACAGATGTGTAGACCAACATCAAGGCTGTGAATACCTAGGGCTTGGGGCAGACCTCCTACGGTCCTATTCAGCTGGGGTGTTGCTGGAGGAGGGGAGTGGAGGCTCACACACTTAAGAAGCCTTAAGAAGAGAATCCATTCCTTTTGATGAAGAGTCTCCTCTTCATCTTCAACTAGAGCAGGTAGACATGCCTGCCTGCCTGCCTTCACCTTTCAAACGTCTGGGTGCCTACATAAAGGCCAGGCATTGGACTTCCGGCTGGGCAACCCTTCCAAGAGGAGTTCAAACCATTTTTGCCATCCAGTCAAGCCACACATAATCCCAGCTAATTTTTAAGCAGGGTTTATGAGAAGAGGACCAGCTTGAACTCTGACCGCCTCACCCCACTGTTATTTTTGCCAGAGTTAGGTGGTATGAGGTGGTGGAAAGAGGACTACACCTGTCATTGGAAATCCTGGGTTTAAGTTCCACCACAAAGTGGCTGTGTGACGAAGGGCAGTTTAGTTAACCTCTCTGGGTCTCCCTTTCCCCTTTTGGAAAAACGAGTGGGAGGGACTTAAGATTCTTTCCATCTCTGAAATTCTTTTATTCTAGATGGCAATACATTCCATAAAGTTTCCTCTGTGACCAGAATTCGTCTGTGATTTCCCAGCTCAAGCTTTTCTTTGCCTCTCTTTGACTGTTAAACCAAATATGAACGAGGAGCAACAACATTTTGTCACAAGCAACAAATTGCCCTGCCACAGAATGACCTTTGGAGGTCAGGCCACCCATTGCAGTATCTAAAGCCAAGGGCAATGGTACGCCCAACTCACAAGCTGGAGAGCTGCCACGCCAAGGGATGGAAATGGTCGTAGGCAGCCAAGATTCTTGGCTGGTATATTTTTAATAAATGCGTAGACAATAAGAGCAGCCTTTTCCACCCAGATTGCTTAACTTGGTGCCCATACCATTGGAATGTTTGCTGTTAGGACAAAGATGATGTGATAGATCGCTTACTGAGTGCGGGATGGATTAAATTTCACAAACGAGAAGTAGGTTATGGAGTCATCTGTAAAGCATTTTCTGGCAGGAGGTGGTTTGAGTCATTACAGCAAAACCTCCACCCCCTTTTAGCCCTTTGTGAGAGTTTTCCCTGAAACATTGCTCTGCTGGATTTACTGTAGTGCTGTGAAAGGACCAGGGCAAATCGGGCAAATTGGTGCAAGTTCTTTGTGGTCAAGTATGTCTTATTAATACCTCCCCCAAGATGGTTCAGCGTGTCTTTTTATTACTTTTCCAAGAAAAAGGCCTCCACAGCAAATGGTCTTTGGTTGATTTGGAGGATCGTCTTTGAGGTTGCGTGTCTTTTATGTGGATGGTAAGATGGTGAACCTCCTAGTGAGCAGCTGTGGTCTCTAACGCCCGGACGCACCCAGGCCTGGAGCTGTCTCCCTGTCTCTGCTTGCAATATGGCAACAAGGACACTTGACTGGCAAGGCTGTTCTCCCTCAGTGCTTGGAGATCCCTGAATTAAATACTCTGTGGCGGTAACCTGTAATTAGGTATGTGGGTGGAAATTAGTGTTCTCCAAGTACACCATGTTAAAGCAGATGCGAGGAGCTTTTTACTACCTGAGGCCACCCTGGTCCTGTGCCATAGCTCCAGGCCCTGCTTCTATAGGGCTGTCGGTTTGCGGCTGCAGGTTCTGAAAAGAAAACCCCTCAGTGTCCAGTCTGAAACCAGGAAGCTTTTTATGGTGAAAACTGGGCCGCACAGTTCCATTAGAGACGAGTCAGGCATTGACCAAGCATGACTGTCGCTTACTCGCTTTTCTTTTGCAAGTGCAAATGATCTCAACTGTCATAGCTGCAGCGAGAATTGTACGTCCATCTTAAAAGAACACACCAAAACTTTTGCACAGATTCCTGGAGTCATGCTAGGTCCTCCATTTTGGACCGGATGGTGCGGCGATAGGAACCCGCTAGCAGGGGACCTTTTCCATCCCTGCCACCTTTGGTACAGTGCCCCCCCCCCCCCCCCTCTTTTCCCCCCCCCCCCCCCCCCCCCGCTCCTCCTCCTTGTCGTCGGGACTACGGGACGCCTGCCATTTGTCCAGTCTGAATTCTTACTTGATTAGTGGATTTGCTTTTGGAGGCCGACAACCTCCCACACCATCAATTCTGCCTTGCTGGAGGCCGGCCCCCGCCCCCGTGGCTTTCCACGAGCTTGCGGCGCCCACACTCCGCAGCGACCTCTCCAAGCAGGTGACTTGGGAGCCCTGTGAAAGACGGGACCTTGACCCCTTGTCGCGGGGTCGCCCCCAACCCCTCACCCCCCGGCCTGTCCCGCGCCCCCCCGGCGGCAGCCCCCCGCTCGGGACCGCGTGCTCTCGGCGATGAGGTCATGCCCGCCCCCGGTGCGCGTGTCTCCCGGCTGGAGCGGCGCGCGGGCGGCCCCGGAGGACAACGCGGCCCCGCCCAGGCACCCGCCGGGGATCCCGCAGCCCCCGCAGCGCCCCGCAGCCCGGGCGCGAGAGAGCGCAGGCGGTGGGCCCGAGGCCACAAAAGGACTCCGCCGAGCGCTCCGCAGGCCCGCGGGTCTCGGCGGCCGACGCGGGGGCGCTGCCGCCCCGCCCCTCGCCACGCGCCCCCCCCCCCCCCGCCCCGGGGGGGTGAGAGGGCGGGGAGGAGGAGTAGGAGGGGAGGGGGCGGGGCGGGAGCGAGGACGGCGTCTGCGTGCTTCCCGGCCGCGCGCCCCGCCTCCCCGGCCCCGCGCGGCGCTCGCGGCTCTCCTGCGCGGCTGCGGCGCCGCCTGCACTCGGCCCGCCGGCGGGCTCCCTCCCAGAGCGGCCGGGCGCTCCCGCAGGGCGACGACGCACAGCCGGCGGCCCGCCCGCCTCGGCCCCCGCCCTCGCAGCCTCAGCGCTCGGCCGGCGCCGCCGCTTTGTGTGGGGACATGGTGTAGCGCCGGCCGCCGGAGGAGGAGCCGCGCGCCGGCCGCCGTCCGCCGTCCGCCAGCCGCGTCCCCGCCCCCGGAGGAGAGGCCCCGGCTCGCGCCCCCCGCGTCCCCGGCCACCGGGGAGACGCGGGCCGCCGGCACCATGAGGTGAGGGCGCGGGCGGGGGCGGCGGGTCATTGTGCGGCGGGCGCCGCGACCCCGCGGAGGCCCCCACCCCCGGCGGGCGCCGCCCGGCCTCGGCGCTTCCGTCCCTTTGTCCCTCGGGCCTCGCTCCGCACCCGCCGCGGCCCGGCGCTGGGTCTCGTCGCGGCGCCGCCTGCCGTCTCCGAGGCCCTGCTCGGCGGGTCCCCTCCCCCGCCCGCGCGCCTCGGCCCGGTCCGGGGATGGGGAGGGGGTCGCGGGCCCCTGCGTGCGCGTTGCCGGGAGACGGGTATTGTTCCGGGCGGAGGTGAGGAGTCGTGCGCCTTCATCCCGGCTGGAACCGGGGGTGGGGGGGGACCGGTGGGGGGACAGAAAAGTTTGGGAGCCCCGAGTGTGCGGCATCGGGTGCCACGGCGCGGTGGGCGCAGAGCGCTGCTGGAAGGTGACCGGGCGCCGGCGGGGCGGGGGCGTGGGCGCGGCGCCGGCCTGCGTCTGGAGGGCGCGCTGGTGTCCGGGGCGACCGCGAGGCACTGCAGCGGCTGCTCCCCTCTGGCTGCCCGCGGGGCCGCCCCGGAGTCGAGGCGCCAGCGTGCCGTCGGGACGCGGGGTTGCGGCGGCCGCGCCGGGAGCCGCGCGGAGCTACGCTTCCCCTCGGCCTGCCCTGTTCGTGGGAGAGGCTGCGCGGGGATGCGCCGCGCTCTCCGCGCCCCGGGGGCTGGCGCAGGGCTCGGGGCGCACTGGCCTCCGGGTGCCGCCGCTGGGGGTCCCGCGGGGGCCTGCGCGCCGGCCTCGGGGTGGGGGGGGAGGTGGTTTCTCGCTGCCCTTGCGGCCGAGGCCCTTTGTGTTGGAGATTCCTGGCCGGCCGCCGCCAAGACCTTCATAACGCCGTACAATGAGATTTCAGCGATAGAGCCTTCGGATGCCTTCGCTTTGGCGAGAAAATGTCATGTCATTGGGATTCTTTCCCAATTGGAGTAGTTTCCATTTGAAACGCTGGTTTTCTTTGTTTTTTTCTATCAAGCTTGAACACTTTACCATTTTTATTTTTAAATATGTTTTTGTGTGGCATGGGTGTGTTTTTCACTTCAGCTTTCTGGGAATTTGCGGTTTTCTTTGATTCCAAGTTACAAACCCTCATTTGTTGGCCTTAAAAATGTGTTTAATGCCGTGTCTGTAAGTGACCTCTTTCCCTTAGTCATTCCACACAACTTATTTTAAAATGTAGTGGATCAGTTTAAAATGTAATTACGGCGTGCAGACCAAAACGCATAATCTCTGTAAAATATGGCTGGAAAAACTTGAACCATGGGTTTGAGCATGTTTGTTGTTGTTGTTATTATTTTTTTTAAATCTGGGTACTGATGTCCTTGAAAACGCAGGAACTGTAATAAAACATACGTAACGTTATATCTTCTAAGACCATGTATTGTTGATCTGTTTTAAAGACTCTGCTGTAGGGAGTTTTGCAGACCAGAAGTTACAAGGTTTTGTTTTTTTTTTTTTTCCAAATTTGGGGTAAATTTTTTTCAACAATGAAAAATGTAGAACAGCAAAAATTGGGGTATTCTAAAATAAAATCATAAAGCTTTCTGATTCAGAGGTTATGAACCAAAAAAAAAAAAGGTGAAGTTTTGGGTGTTCAGTGAGGTTTGATCACTGTCCTGTGTAGTTGCTAGGCTGTTACAGGTAAATTATGTCTTCACTTAAAAGTTCCTTTTCTAATGCAGAGTAATTTGTAATTTCTTTTTTTTTTTTAAAGATTTTATTTATTTGACAGAGAGAGACACAGCGAGAGAGGGAACACAAGCAGGGGGAGTGGGAGAGGGAGAAGCATGCTCCCCGCAGAGCAGGGAGCCTGATGTGGGACTCGATCCCAGGACCCTGGGATCATGACCTGAGCCGAAGGCAGTCGCTTAACTGACTGAGCCACCCAGGCGCCCTAATTTGTAATTTCTAAGCTTACTGCTCTGTTCCTTACTAAATTTGGAGAGGGAGGATCATACTGATGCTTTCTGGTAGCATAAAAGCAAAACATGGTTCACAGGTCTGAAAGGTTCATTCACGTAGTCCACAGGGATCCTTTGTAGGCGAATTCTGAATAATTGAAGAGCACAAAAGAGGATCAACTTTTCACTTGGTAGGCATTGGATTATTTGGTAGGTGGTTTGTGCAACTCCTGTGTACGCGTTTCCTTAGATCCCCGGGAAAGTAGGCTGCTTTGGTGTGGAAGTAAAAGGTTCTTGTGCCAGATGCAAAAAGCTTTGGGATATTTCGGTGCTTAAGAAAGGGCTTTTCAGGTTATATTAATATTTGATTTCATCTCAATGATGCTTTTAAGTACAGTAGGACATAAGTGTTACAGTATTAAATTGAGTCTTTGTATTAAGGGGTACTGATGGTTTAAAGTGCATCCAGAAATAGGAATGCATGGGCAGGAATTTCCATTAAGTTGGTCAGAGTTCCGAAGAGAGGATATGATGAATATGTTGCCATTTAAGTATTTGTGATAAGATCTCTCAGATGACTTCAATTTCAGGAATCGCAGGCTCAGTGGGTGTAATGTTCCCAGGCAGAAGGGGACTGGATAATGGTTTACATTCCTGAGACAATCTTAAAGGCATTCTACACATATATCTTTTTTTTAAAGATTTTATTTATTTATTTGCGAGAGAGAGAATGAAAGAGCACGAGAGGGAGGAGGGTCAGAGGAAGAAGCAGCCTCCCCGCTGAGCAGGGAGCCCGATGCGGGACTCGATCCCGGGACTCCAAGATCATGACCTGAGCCGAAGGCAGTCGCTTAACTGACTGAACCACCCAGGCGCCCAGGCATTCTACACATATAAAAAGCTGTATATGGAATTACTGGCTAATACTTTGTTTAAAGAAGATGCTTTAAGAGTTGAGAAAGTGTATTTCCTTAGACAAGACAGCGATAAGACAGAGGCCCAAAAAACTGGTAGTTTTGTTACTATAACATCCAGCTTCTTGGTTCTACTATTTTTCATTTTTGTAATATTTCAAAAGTATAAGATGATTTGTGTTGGAGGTAGGTATGTACATATGTAATATTAATAGAGTGTAGGCCTTTTAAATGATTGCTTTTTTTTTTAACTAGTTGGTTAAATATTATTTATTTTTTAAAGACTTTATTTATTTGACAGAGAGCGAGACCAGGAACAAAAGCAGGGGGAGTGGGAGAGGGAGAAGCAGGCTCCCGTCTGAGCCCGGAGCCGGAATGTGGGACTCGATCCCAGGACTCTGGGATTATGAACTGAGCCGAAGGCAGACACTTAACTGACTGAGCCACCCAGGCGCCCCTAAAGATTTATTTATTAAAAAAAAAAAGTTACTTATTTTAGAGAACACACAAGCAAGGGGAGGGGCAGAAGGAGAGGGAGAGAATCTCAAGCAGACTCCGACTACCCACTGAGCACAGAGCCCAATGCAGGGCTGATCCCACCACCTTGAGATCATGACCTGAGCTGAAATCAAGAGTCGGAGGGTGCTTAACTGACTGAGCCACCCAGGCGCTCCAAGATCTTTTTTTTTTTTTTTTTTTAAGATTTTATTTATTTATTTGACAGAGACACAGCAAGAGAGGGAGGGAGCACAAGCAGAGGGAGGGGAGAGGGAGAAGCAGGCTTCCTGCGGAGCAGGGAGCCCGATGCGGGGCTCGATCCCAGGACCCTGGGGTCATGACCTGAGCCGAGGGCAGATGCTTAACAACTGAGCCACCCAGGCGCCCCCCCAAGATCTTTTTTTATGCAAGGAGGAGCTTGTGTGATGTAACACAATTGCATGTAGGCTTGTGGGTAAGAAGAGCTCAGAAGAGTTTTGGGTTGATATTCATGGGTCCGTATTATATGTAAATGGTCCACGCTTCTCTTCACTGCTTTGTGTCTTTCTCACCTTAGAAAGAAAAGGCGAGCTGGGGTTGTAAGGGTTCATCCAAGCCACGGGTAGCTGGAGGACCTGGAGTTAATCCCATGATTTCACTGATCTTAAACTATGTAAAAATGGGGATGGTTATTGACTGGGTAGTGGGGGTCACATGATCGTGGAAGAGAAGATGTTTGCATGCTGTATAGCTGTCTACAGTAACGTTGCTTCTCTTGTTTCGGGGCTCAGCTCTGTCTTAGACTAGTTATATATATAACTTTTGGGTAGTCTGCTTTACCTTTCTGGGCTTCTTCTAGTTCAGGGATGGTAAGTAGGTTACATTTTGCTCATCTTCTCTTGGTAGTGGCTCTCTTGTTGATACGGACATAAATGCATTTCTGGGCTTGGTGGGAAAGAGTGCGTGCTGTCCCCAGCATCAGGGTTTGTTTGGGACATGCGTTCCCAGAGAGTGGTGGTGGGAGGGTTTCCTGGCATGCTCCTTCCGTGATCACCTGATCCAGTCCGGCCTTCTTACTTCATAAGGCAGGAAACTAATCTTTTACCGTTTCCTTCCTCTGTGGATATTTAGAACCTTTGAAAGACTTATTATGATTTTTGTTACCGTCCTTCATGGTAATAATAAGCTTAATACACATTTTAGAGTGTCGTACTATCAGGGCTCAGAAGATTCAGGATTTGCTCGTTAATTGAGCAAACTGGTAAAAATGGGGATATGCTATTCACAGGATTGTTGTGTCACGTGTCAAGTGGGATATCCGTGAAGGGGTGCAAATCCTAGTGTCTCTGTTCTCACTGGTCTTCACTTACACTGTCGTGGTTGGGTGTCTGACTTACCCACAGAGGTTTATTTGGAGCCAAATTTGCATTTTTGCGGGAATGCCAGGGCTTTGTATTCAGGCTTTGGTTTGTGTTTTAGATGTTTATTAAGTGACTAAATCTTGACCACAGTTTGGGTTAATGGAGAAAATTTACTGAGGTTTGCACAGTATTCAAGGTTTTGGATACCTTGCTAGCCCAGTTGGAATAAGCAAACTACCTAGGCAGACCTACCCATGCGGCTGGTCTAGAAGAAATGACATCCCATACTGATGGTTTTGGTTCCTTACCCTACACACAGCTTAAATCTAGGGTGATTGTATAACTTGTAAAACACCCAGTCTTTGTTATGGATGTAAGAAGGATTTGGGAAAATGTGATTTCAATTTTTATGTGGTCGTGGGAGAGGAAGAGAAGTAAACTCTTTCTGTGTCATTTAAATCAGACCTCCCCCCAACTGTTGGATGGGATTGAGTGTAGGTAACAGTTAAAGGAGAGAGTCTGAGCTGAGCTGTACCTCAGTAGCTGGTTCCCCAAGTAAAGGCTTAGGAAGCTCTCTGGAGTAGAAAGCAAGAAGGGAATTCTTTGTCAACCATCTGGAATGTAGTCCCAGGTTTATATACCTCCCAGCCATTCCCCTGTGGTCCCACATACTCTATTTTTTTTTTTTTTTTTGCTTTTGCATTTATTACATTGTTTTATAAATTTCTGGAGCTATCTGTCCTTTTTCACTGTAAGCTCCTTGAGGGCAGGGATTGCATTTTTATATTTACGGTATCGGTAAAATATTTGGCAAATGGAGGGTGCTCGTGTCAGTGTTTGGCTTTGGCCGGGGTAGTATTTTCCAGAATCTGTTCACTGGCAGTAACAACCACCAGTTTTGGAGCACCTGTAACATTCTTTAAGCTGTGCTGGGTACTAAAGTGTATATCATAGTGTGTGGCATGTAAATCAATGTTAAATTTTTTTTTTTTTAAAGATTTTATTTATTTATTTGAGAGAGAGAGAATGAGAGACAGAGAGCACGAGAGGGAAGAGGGCAGAGGGAGAAGCAGACCCCCTGCTGAGCAGGGAGCCCGATGTGGGACTGGATCCTGGGACTCCAGGATCATGACCTGAGCCGAAGGCACTTAACCAACTGAGCCACCCAGGCGCCCTCAATGTTAATTTAATTCAAACAAAAGCCACTATCTGGACCACACGAATAGCCGTAGAGTTTGTGTCTTACTCAAACACAAAGCTCGGAAATGGCCCAAAGAGTGAGACTCTGGTTTGTCTAACTGCAAAGCCCCTTTGGAGGATCCCGGGGTCCTGCACTGTCTCAGTACATTCCTCTGTTTTTCAGTGTCTTCGATCATGGGAGTTGCAGCTGTTTTTGAGCAAAAAGCTTTTGTGTGTCCCTTGGGTTAGCTTGTTTCTGCTGCACTTAGTGCCTCCTTTGTTTTGATTTTTACCAGTGCTTAACATGCCAATAATTGGATAGTTTCTGATACTCAAGAAGATGTATTTCTTGGCTCAGCCCTGCCACAACAGAAAATACCATAGACTGGGTGGCTCAAACCACAGAAACTTCAAGGTGCCAGTGTGGCCAGGCTCTGGTAGGGCTCCCGTTACCTGTGGCAAACTGCCTTCCTGCGTGTTGCCGTGTGGCCGAGACATAGATCAGAGATCTCTTTTCCTCTTCCTATAAGGTCACCAGTCCTATGGATTTAGGGCCCCACCCTTATGACCTCATTTAATCCTAATTATCTCCTAAAAATCCCATATCCAAATAGAGTCACATTGGGGGTTAGGGCTTCAGCCTACGAATTTTGGGGGGCACAATTCAGTCTGTAGCAGAAGGTACCCAGATTTTTTTTTGTCTTGTCATTGATAGAACTTTGATGGAAGAAGCTCATCTGTGTAATGTTTAGGCAGTCTGTAGATAGGTTTTAAGTAACTCTACACGTAAATGTTATTTGTTAAAGAAAATAAATGAGGGAACCGATTTATGCAGGAGACCTCATATGTTCTAGAAATTTCTATACATGGGTAAGCTTCTGTTTTATAATGATTCTAATAAATTTAATTAACATGTAGATTTTCCAAAGAACCATTTTGGTGGGAAGCAGTGTCCAGGTATCTGAGTGTACAGGTGGGCATGGCAGAGGGTGAAGTGGACAGGCTTTGAAGTCAGCCTGAGTTTGGATTCTGTTTTGACATTTACCAATTAGTTGGTCTTTGAGTAAGTTCTAGTTTGAGATCTTCTGTAAGGTGGAGATGCTTTTTGCATTATAGAATTGTTGGCAAAACTAAATCAGAAATTATATAAAACCCTGGCATGACACTCGGCCCATAAAACGGACTTGAGAGGAGCTAATCCTTTATTTCTATGAAAGTCTGACGTCTCTTCAGTTTTTGTTAACAATGTGAAAAACCCTGTAAAATGGTACAGCTGCGTTAGAGCACAGCTCGGCATTTCCTTAAAAAGTGAAACATAGAGTCACTGTGGACCCAGCAGTTACACTCCCAGGTGTAAACGCCAGAGAAGCTGGTCCACGGATGTCCACAGCAGCATTATCCGGATGTCCACAGCAGCATTATCCACTCAGAGAGTGGAGACAACCCAGATGGTCACTGAGTGCCGAGTGGCTCATCCACACACGGTGTGTCCACGCGAGGGAGTCATATTTGAACGTCCAGAGGAACCCAGGGAGTGGGTGAAAACCTGCCAGGCGGAGGAAGTCAGACAAAAAGGCCACGTGTGGTCAGGCTCCAGCAGGAGGAGGTGTCCGGCAGGGGCGCGTTGTGGAGAGACGGCGAGAAGATGAGCGGTTGCCAGGGCCCGAGCGGGAGACGGAGGGCGGAGAGGGAAGTGGCTGCTTTTGTGGGTATGCACGGGGTTTCTCTTTTCGGGGATGAAAATGTTCTGGAATTGAACGGTGTGACAGTTGCACGGCCCACCGAATTTAGGTGGGCCTAAATTTGATCCTTTCAAATGGTGAATTTTGTGGTATGAGTTCTAGTTCAGCCCTACTCCCTCATCCTTGGGTTGTTCTTTTCACTTCTTCACTAGAATAGATGGTACCATTCGCTTCACATGGTTTCTGACATCTTGTCAGCTTTGGACTAATCTTCCTATTTTCTGGGGAAGAGAGATTGAAGACCGAACCGCCGGGCTTTTGTCTGTGGGCAGCCAGGCAGGAGGGAGTGCTCTGGGGAAGACCTTGGTAGGGTGCCCTTGGGGGGCCTGAGCGACTTTGGAGCCCTCGCTCTGGTACGGATGGCTGAGGTCACGGAGAGTCCACGAAGCAAATCCATGAGAATCCGAGGAAAACTGTGTAGTCTGCTGGTGAGTTTTCTTGGGTGTGTTTACAGTACCCTTCAACACCAGAGAAAGTTTTGTCTTGACATTTTTAAACAGGGCTGAAGACTTTTTCAGGGCTGAAGGCCTTCTAGAACTTCTGGTCTCGGTAACCAGTGCATCTCATGGCATGAAGTCCAAAAATGACTACTTGTCACTGTGCGTGGGGGGGTGGCCCTCAGTCTTCTGTGCTTTTGGTTTCTGTGTTACCCTCGTCAACTCGGTAGGGAAGAAGCTTCCTTGAGAACCGCAGAGCACGAGTGTGATCGAATGAATAGCCCTGTAGGTCAGATCTCAGGGGAGTGCAGGTGTGGTGGGGGATCTTTCTGTGGTTTCTGTGTTTGTCCTGCATTGTCCTGCAGCCCTGAGATGACCCTTCACCTCCTCCCTGGCTCCCACCTCCTCTTAGACCAGTGTTGCAAGCAGACTGGGACAGGTCAGTTTTTAACCATTTAACAATTCATGAATCACAAGTTTTAATTTAAAACCTTGAGTTACTTTTATGACTTTGTAATCCCTTTAATCGTTGTATTTGTAGTATTTTGAGAGAACGAACCAATTACTATTATCCAAATAAATGTCTTATCAGTGTTGTGTTTTAGTGACTTTTTTTTGCTTCCATTATAAACTTCCAGTACAGGTTTTATGTAGATTTTAGAAGGTATGGAAGGTATAAAGATGTTAATAATCAAACCCAGACCATCTAGAATTTTGCTGTTTTGATTTGTAGCTTTCTAGGCTTTTTATAATGCACATATGCAGCCATAAATGTGTTTGTGGGTGTGTATGTTTTAAGTAAAAGTGAGATCGTACTGTTTATAAGTGAAGTTATACTACATTATATGGTGTGTAATTGGCGCCTTTCAACGTAATCCTTGTCACTGAATTCTGAGCTGTGTAGTTTTAAGTGACTGCACAGTATTTTCACTATGCTTTGGATGACCTTAATCTACTTAATTTATATCTTAGGGGATGGACTTCTAGGTTTTTTTTTTTTATTATTTTTGTTATTATGAAAGCATTGCTATAAACATTTTTGGTTGTATGTCTTTGTGCACATGTTCGATTTTTTTTTTTTTAAGATTTTATTTATTTGTCAGAGAGAGAGCACGAGCAGGGAGGAGGAGCAGCAGGAGAGGGAGAAGCAGACTCCCCCGCTGAGCAGGGAGCCCAATGTGGGACTCGATCCCAGGACCCTGGGGTCATGACCTGAGCTGAAGGCAGACACTTCACCGACTGAGCCACCCAGGCGTCCCAAGATTTATTTCTAAGTGATCTCTACACCCAACGTGGGGCTTGAACTTAAAATCCCAAGATCAGGAGTTGCACGCTTCTCCGACTGAGCTGGCTAGGCACCCCTCACGTTTAGTGTCTCCTCGTTTCCATTCTTGTCTCCCCCGCTCCGTTGTCCGCAAAGCAGTTAGAATGATCTTCAAGGTGGCCATCAGCTGCTGTTATTCCTTGCTAAAGCCTTCAGGGGCATCTTCGTACTCTTAGAATGAAACCCTAATTATTAAAGTCCTGATCCAGCTGTATCCCTAGTTCCCAGCATGGGCCTCTGTAAGTACACAATAAATATTCAAGTGAATAGTAAATGAAATGAGTTTACCAGACCAAAGGGAATTTTGTTAGTTTTGGATACACATTACCAGATCAGCAGCAGCAGATGAAGAGTGCCTGTGGTCTGACGTTCTGGCCAATTTAGGGCATTATCAACATTTGTAATCTTTGCCAATGTGTAGGCAAAAGGTGTTATCTCAGTGTTTTGTTTTTTAAGTTTCTTTTAAGTCATCTCTACACCCAACGTGGGGCTCGAACTTCTGACCCCGAGATCAAGAGTCGTGCGTGCCGCTGTCTGAGCCAGCCGGCCGCTCCTCAGTGTTTTGATTTGTATTTCCTTGGTTACTAGGAGAGTTGAACATTTCCTCACGTGATTATGGGACAGTTCTGTTTTTGTGCGAATTGTCTGTTTTCCCCGTGGGATGTTCAGTCTTTCCTGCAGTGATTTATTCTGTCGTTAACAAGGAGCCCTTCATCGTGCAGGTAGATCAGTTGCCTAGTAGAACGTGTGTGAGCGGGCCGGGCGCACCTGCTGCTGGTGCGTTCTCATCCCTTGGCTGGGCTCCGCCATGCGTCTGTCTGTCTCTCACTTAGAAGTGGTGGTCTTAGTGCGCAAGCTCTTGTCAGACCTCAGCCCACAACCTGTTCCTTTGTCTCCTGGGTCTGCGGGGGAGGAGACTTGTCACCATGTCTTTTAGTTTTTCTTGTTTTGGTGTAGAAGCACTACCATTTGTTATGTCACCTCTGTTCGTCCTTGCCTTGATCGTTTCTGCCTTTGGTGTCACGCCTTCTCCAGTGGGAAGTTGTATGTGTACGCCCCTACGTTTTCTTTTCCTCTGATGGTTTCATTTGTTTCAGTGTAAGCCACCTGCAATTTATTGTGATGTCAGGTGGGAGAGATTAGGTTAGCCTCAAGCTAAATATTGAGTGGTCATCTGTCAGTATCTTTTGTTGACTAACCCACCTTTTCACATTGGTTTGAAATGCCATGTTCGTGTGTCCTGGGTTTCCATAAATACTGGCTTCTGGATCTGGACTCAGTTATCTAATTCTGTGCTGTTTCCTCACGGTTCAGTGACTCCAAGTTTAGAATATATTTTAATGTCTACTAACAGAAGTTACTGTTCATTTTCTTAGGATATTCAAAATTTTATTTACTTTTTCATTTAGTGCATTCTTCGAGATTAGTTGTAGAATTATTTAATCAGTTAAAACAGAAATGAAATAAAAAAAAGAAAAGGTATATCTGCAAATCTGTTGGGGTTTTAGTTTGAATTGTGCTAAGTTAATGGGTTAATAATGGGTAGAGGACAGAATTGACCCTTTGATAATACCAAGTTTTCCATTCTTTCTCTTTCTGTATTCAGATTTTTCACATCAGCTCTAGGAAGGTGCAGCATCACGTAGTTTCTAGTTCAATAGGTTTGATGTGCTACCTTTAAAAAAGTTCTATATTTAGAAGTTAAACTTCTAGCTCGTTTACACTGCTAGTACAACATCTGTTCCCATATTTGCTTGTCTTATTTTTTACTTAAAATATATGCACTTGTATTTAAACATAATGCCTGGGATTTTAAAGAAGTTTTTCCTTTGCTAAGAACTTAATTCCAATGTTGGCATTTATATTCTTTGATTTTCTTAGATTTTGAAATCTAATCGCTAACAGTTATTGAGTACTCATTGCCTGAAATACTTTACGTATTACTTATTTGATACTTCTCTAATAACTTGTAAGGTAGTAGGAGCTGTTGTTATTTTGTAGATGAGGACCCTGAGCCACAGAGGGCTAAGCGACTTGCCCAGGGTCACCTGCTAGTAACCAGTGGACCCGGGGTCCTGTCCCGGCCGGCTGGTTCTGGAGCTCACACTGTTAACCAATGTGCCCTGGGGCCTCTCTGTCCTGGTTAACTTGTGTGAACTGAAATGGGTATTTGAGTTTTCTAAAATGTTGATGTGTGAGTGAATGATTTATTTTCTTTGTGATCTCATCATCTGAGGGTTCTTTATTTTCTGGAAATAATTGGTCCAAGAGCAAGGCCATGTAGAAGGAATAGACCTAGAATAGATTGAGCGACACTTCAGAGATAGCTGGGCTCGGGAGATAAGGCCTTATTTGGCTTTAATCTTGAAAAATGAAACAAAATTATGAAAACATTCTTGCTATGGTTGCAACTGTGTTAAATTCTTAGAATGGGACAAGAATGAAGCAAGTGTTAGTTGCTTGTTTTTACATCATTTTTCTTTAAAAATGGTAAGATAGGATGGACTATACCCCTCCTGTTGTGATAGACTTTTTTAGTATAATCCCAAAGAGAGTCATTTTGCCAGAATACTCAAGGGCTCTGCTGGTAAGGCCGGGGGTTTACCTTGATTTCCAGTTATTTCCTTTGATCTCCTGTTACCTCATCTCTGTTAGCTTTCTCCAATTATTCACTGGTTGTATCTGTTAAAATGCTTTCAGCTGCAAGTAACAGACTGAATGTATTTAAACATTCACGTTTACTGACCTGTAGTTGGGAGTCCAGAGGCAGAGCCGGCGCCTGGCTCCCCGCACCCACGGCTCCTGGTCTTTGGTCTCTGCCCCAAGCTGGATTCCCATTCAGACCCCGTCATTCTTGGAGGGAGGAGGATCATCTCTTGTCATCTCCCCCAAAGGTGTAATTTACGTACAGCTGAATGTATTCGTTATAAGTGTCCATACAGCTTGATGGGTTTTTACTGTATGTGCCGTCTCTGTAGCCACCAGCCAGCTGAGGCTACAGCGCATGCTTCCCGGCTGGTAACTTCTGTCACCTTCCTGTCCCATCAGTGTCCCTCTCAGATTTTCATTGTGGTTTTGCCACTGGGTGGAAACGGTTCTCTTTGTTTTTAGTGACTTCCTGAAGGCTCGCACTTCCAACTTGTACATGGTTTGCATTGCGTTGCTTTGTCACTGAAGCCTGTGCCAGTCACTCAGAGATGACGGGGCAGAGGGGAGGTGGACCGACAGGGGCCGGTGCCACCTGGCACGGATATCTGATGGGGACCGATGTCAAAAATGGTGAGTTCATTAGTGGATGTTTCTGTATTAGGGTTCCTTTTGTGTTGCTGGGCAATCCGGCATTTTGTTGGAGTCTGGCAATGCATCCTATCAGGACCCCTGGACCTATTTTGTCCTGTATTACGTTTTTATAGATGTGCATTCGCTATTGTATGGCTCTGTTCCATCCAGTCTGCTGTCTGCAGTAGTCAGCTCTTTCTGCACTTCACGTGTGGTCAGCTCATCTCCTGTGTAACACGCTTCAGTGGCCTCCCTCCACTGTTAGAATTAAGACGGGTCCTCGTCTACATGCACGATTCCTGTGTGATTCTTCTTCCTCTGTGATCACACAGTTAGTGATGTGGCCCTGTAAGATACATCCTCAGAAACCACTTTATAAAGGTAAAGATGTGGGGCGCCTGGGTGGCTCAGTCGTTGGGCGTCTGCTTTCGGCTCAGGTCATGATCCGAGGGTCCTGGGATCAAGCCCCGCATCGGGCTCCCTGCTCCATGGGAAGCCTGCTTCTCCCTCTCCCACTCCCCCTGCTTGTGTTCCCTCTATCGCTGTCTCTCTCTCTGTCAAATAAATAAATAAAATCTTTAAAAAAAATAAAAAGGTAAAGATGTGCATAGACATGCATTCCCTGGTTCTTGTAGTTTAGTTGGGAGAGTAGCCATTAATCGCTTTTCGCAAGCTTTGAGGAGTGGTATATGGTATCACGAGGGTAGAGATCTTTTCATATATTTGTGTTTGATTTCTTTCAAAATGTCATCTGCAGATGATACTTAAAAATTTTCCCTTGTAGTATGCTTTTTTTTTTTTTTTAAAGATTTTATTTATTTGACAGACACAGCGAGAGAAGGAACACAAGCAGGGGGAGTGGGAGAGAAGCAGGCTTCCTGCCGAGCAGGGAGCCTGATGCGGGGCCCGATCCCAGGACCCTGGGATCATGACCTGAGCCGAAGGCAGACGCTTAACGAGTGAGCCACCCAGGTGCCCCTCTTGTACTATGCTTTTTACTTACAGCAGATCAACAGCATTATTTTGTATTGCTTTAGTATTTTGTTACACTTGTCTGTTATTTTGTTCAAATCATCTACTTTAAGGAAAATCTCTCTGTCATCTTTTTATATTCCTTTGGATATGGAAGTTTTTCAAGGTGTTTTCATTTTGGGAAGAGATAGTCAAGTTTAACAAAATCCTCTTTGGTTTCGAAGCCATTCTGCTCTTTACTGGCTGTGAGACCTTCCCTTGGCTGTCCAGGTCTCAGAGTCTTCCTGTGCAAAATGAGATTAACAATCCATTGCCTTGTTTTGCAGTTCCCCATAGTGCATTTAGAGGATTTATGGATTTGGTGTATTCTAGTTATTGTTTTCTTTGTGTTGTACCTTTACTTTCATTTTAATAAGTTTAGGCTTCTGAATGTTCTTTGGCCTTTTTTCTTTAACTTCGAATATGAAAGACTTCTGTTTTTAGGCACTCTTAAGAGCAGAGAACTTTTAGAGAACTGGTATTTTAAAATGATGTTTAAAATGTGTTAAGAGGCAGCGTCAGATTGAAAAGCAGAGCCCTGAACTGTGGAACCATTGTCTGCGTCACGGGGAACCAGCCTCCCTGTGTCCCTGGTTGGAGCCTTTAGGTCTCCTCCTCGACCTTCCCGTCCCGATGCTCAGGTGCTGCATGGCCGCAGTGCCCCACACTTGCTCCTGAGAACCTTGACCTGTACCTGGGGCCCGCAGGCAGGACGTCTCCACCTGGCCTTCGGGCACATCCACAGACCTGCTGCCATGTTCTCCGTGCCAGGCATTCATTTCAGAATGATCTGTCTGTGGTTCCCCAAAGGTGCCCATGGGATTTTGGTCTTGTTCCTTCTGTTCCGTCTTCCGGAAAGTTGTCTGGGTGCCTGCTCAGTCTCTTGCTTCAGCTTTCTCTTCCACTTTGTCTTTAGTGATCACTCCCTTATTGAACCGCTAGCATCTGTCACCTTCCAGAGCATTTGGTACTCCAGGCACAGGTTTTCCCTCAAAAAATTAAAGGTAAGCTTTGACTCAGGTGCATTGCCCTAGGCGCTTTGTAACATGCTGGGTATCATCAGGGACTTCCAGTAACTTTTAAAAAATAAATTTGAGGGGTGCCTGAGTGGCTCAGTCATTAAGCCTCTGCCTTCGGCTCAGGTCATGATCCCAGGGTCCTGGGATTGAGCCCCACGTCGGGCTCCCTGCTCGGCAGGGAGCCTGTTTCTCCCTCTCCCACTCCCCCTGCTTGTGTTCCCTCTCTCGCTGTGTCTCTCCGTCAAATAAATAAAATCTTAAAAAAAATAATAAAAAATAAAAAATAAATTTGAAAACTAAACTCATGATTATTGATTGCTCTAGGCCTTCCCATTGTAATTCTTTAGCTGAGTCATGTGATTTTCAAAGGTATTAAGACAGTACTTTGAACAATTTTGGGTCTAACACAGCATGTTTTTATACCCCTGTGATCAAGTGACGTGTAAAGGTATGAATAAGTGACAAAGTGAGGGTGTCATGGTGTAATATTTGGATAAAAAATTTTCATATGTAAATGTTAATATGTAATATACTTGGAAGTATAAGGACAACACATCAAGTCTGTATTTTTTCTGCCTGGAAACCTTATACAAATAGGTATCCTGTCACCCAGTCAGCACTTCTCTTCCTTTTAACTGATTAATTGGTGCAGTTGTCTTTGGATCTGTACAAAGTACTAAAATCGGTGATGTTTTTATGCAGATCATGGGTACAGTTATGAAGCAGGCAGTTTATTTTTTGTGATCTCCAAATCTACTCTATCCCTTTACTGATGGCTGTTTGGAATTCATTCATGGTGAAGGGGCCTGAGACATCTGAACTCTGTAAGGCAGGCTGGAAACTCAGATGAGTTGATCTTGCATCTGAACTTTGTAGGGCAGGCCAATAGGCTGGAAACTCTGGATTTTTATGTTACAGTCTTGGGGCAGAATTCCTTCCTTGCCTCTTCAGCTTCTGGTGTTTGCTGGCAGTCCTTGGCATTCCTTGGCTTCTATAAATGCATCAGTCAGTTTCTGCTTCTGTGGGCATATGGCCATCTTTCCCTGTGTGTCTCTGTCTTCACGTGGTGTTTTCCTCTTTTAAGGAGACTGGTCCTATTGGATTAAAGGGCCCGGCCTACCTCAGTGTGACCTCACTGTTACTGATTACATCTATAATGATCCTGTTTTCAAGTAAGCTCACATTCTGAGGTACGGGGGGTAGGGGGGGCTAGGACTTCAACATCATTTCCTGTCTGAGTTTCCCACTGGGGTATGGGGCACAGCTTTGGTCTCCTTCCTGTCTCCCTTTGATCAGCTAACTGCCCCAGATGACAGATACAGAGGAAGGCATGCATATGCACACGTTAAATAGAAAGCCATGCAAAACGTATATAAGGGCTACCAGAACTAGGAAATAAATTCAGCGAAATTGCAGGGCATGAGATCAACACACAGAAATCAGTTGTGTTTCTGTCACCAGCAGTGAACAATCTGAAAAGGAAAATAAGAAAGCAGTTCCATTTACACTACTCTCTCAAAGGATAAAATACCTAGGGATAAATTTAAGCAAGGAAGCAAAAGACTTGTATACTGACAACTATAAAATATTGCCGAAAGAAATTAAAGACCTAATTAAATGAACAGAGCTCTGTGCATGGATTAAAGACTTAATGTTAAGATGACAGTACTACCCACAATAGTCTACAGATTCAGTATAATCTCTGTCAAAATCCCAGTGGCATTTTTTTTGGCAGAAATAGAGAAGCCCACCCTAAAATTCAGATGGAATTTCAAGGGACCCAGAATAGTCAAAACATTCTTGAAAAAGAGCAGAGTTGGAAGACTCCGACTTGCTGATTTCAGAACTTCCCACAAAGCTGCAGTGATCCAAGCAGTGTGGTGCTGGCATGAATATGACCCTGCACACCAGTGGAACTGGACAGAGCGCCTAGAAGTGAAATTTGCACATTTGCAGTCAGTCGACTTTTGACAAGGGTGCCAAGACCATTTGATGGGGAAAGGATAATCTTTTCAACTGATGATGCTGGGAAAACTGGATATTTCTAGTCGTTTTGAAAGAAAGGTTAGTATTTTTTCCTGCACTGTGAATCCCAACCTCTAAATCAGGCTTTATTGATGTTTCTATGTTGTGGGGGCTGCCCCAGCTGCTGCGCATAGATGCCAGTAGCTCACCCCAGCCTTCCCCAGTGAGCTCACCCCAGCCTTCCCCAGTGGCGACAACCAGGGATGTCTCCAGACAGCCTCAAATGGTGCATGGGGGAAAGGTCACCCCAGTCAAGAACTATTGCCCTAAATTCTGTAATGTCAGGAACTACTGAACAATTTTGAAAAGCTAAAAAAACTCGACATTTAAAACATTTAAATGTTTTGTGTTTAAGTGAAAAGTGATTTTTGTGCTGTTCCTTTTATTATAAAAGACACATCTGTTTGCTTATTTAGACTTTAGTTTGGTAACATAACCACAACTTGTAAATAGAATTCAAAAAAGAAAATCTGTCCTGAGAATCGGTTGATATAATCCCATTTCTAAGTTAGGAACTCCATGAAGATGAAAAACCACCAGCTTTTGATTTTTAACATAACTGAAATAAAAAAAAAAACCCATTGAAAGAAATTGTTATACCTCATTGTTAGTTCAGTGCAAGTATTTAACATAAACTTAGCTCATTGTTTTTAAAGATGTTTTCACGATTAACTTTTGTGTCCCAAAGACTTGATGAGTTTCCCTCGCTGATCTGGAAGCCTGATACATGCCGGGCACAGGGCATGAGTCCCTGGCTAGAGGTACAGTGTCTCCGAGGTGAACCTTTGCTCACGCTGGGTACAAACCAAGTGGGCCAGCCAGTGACATATGACAACTTTTAATGTTCTCTCCTTCTGTAAAGTAAGTCGATCGGTGATATGCGTAAAAGCTACTATTTGTTGCACATTTAAGGGCAGGCCAGGCGACTTGCTAAGTGCATCCTGTGAATCACTTTATATAACGGATTAGGATAAGCCATGGGATTGGTGTCGTCACTTACCATGGAGGACGCCTGGGCTTAGTCATGTGGTTGGTGAATGACAGCTGGGCTTCAAATCAAAGTCCTGCATAATTTCAAAGACCTTTCTCCTGAGACTCTATGGCCTGTAATTTTTTTACCTTCCAGTGCTGCTTCTCACATTTGATATCCTATCCTTAAGATCACATCCAGTGCTGTCTCTGCTCTCATCTTGGAGTTTGTGCAGGAAGGAAGTGATGGGCAGTGTGGCAGGGGGGCCAGATTTCGTAAGTCTCTGAAGGACAGGTAAAGGAGTGATACTGGTTGGGGGCGGGGGGGGGGGATTACCCTCGGCGATGCCCTGGCCCGAGAGAGAGAGAGAGAGAGCATGCATGGCCAGCAAGCAGCGGATCCCGGACCCGAGTCTGGGAGTGCCTCACTTCTAAACCTGTGGGCACTTTACCCTAGGTCTTCAGAATGATTCGAACTTGTCTGATAGATTAATGACTTCCCATTTGTGGGCTCTGGGGGCAGCTGTAAGATTATTTCACAGAGCACCTGTACACCTGTGTGCACCAAGCTTTGTCTGTAATCCAAAGCTGCCAACCTTCAATTCACATGCATCCTATTTCAAGTATATTTGTACATGCTCTTAACATATTATGCAGATTAATTTCAAAGACAGTAAATTCAGAGTGCATTTATATATAATTTTTTTTTAGAAAGAGAGAGAGGGAGGGGCAGAGGGACACAGAATCTTGAGCAGACTCCCCCTGAGTGCAGAGCAGGAGGTGGGGCTCCATCCCACGACCCTGAGACCATGACCTGAGCTGAAATCAAGAGGCGGTCGCTTAACCGACTGTGCTACCCATGTGGCGCCCAAAGTGCTTTTTAATCACATTTTCTCAGTCAACATACATTAAAAGTACAAGTCATGACTTTAAACGGCCTCCTTGCCTTTGAAAAGTTTGAGAGTCACTGGAAGTTTATCTGGTATTTAATCTGTTTCTAAGGTGGAGCATGGCAGCCATTGTGCAAAAGAAATGGGGAAATCCCAGAACAGTGAATGTGTTTAAAGCCATGGCAAGAGTAATGACAAACTTTTATGTTTTGGTCTTTGGATGAAGTAGAATTCTGTAAAAAAAAAAAGTTTTATGAAATGTTACTAGTTACCTGTATAGGTAATACTTACAAATAGTTCAAAGAACATTTTCAGTCGGAAAAAATTTAAGTTAGAAAATTACAGCCCTTGTTCATAAATCACGATTTTTAGAAAATAATCTGAAACACTCAGGGCCTTCTTTTAAATTATGAAAACAAAAGATGCGTGGGTATGTTATTACCTAGGATTTTTTTTTTTTTAAACCAACTTTTGCAGATGATGCTTTTCAAAGAAATGTGTCCAGTGGGCAGCGGCTTTTTCTCCTAGGTAGGGAACCCGCATAGTAAGGGCATCTCAGTTGCTCTCAAGATGGAAATGGGCTGGGATTTGGGCTTGTGGTTCTGTGGCTTTAGACTTTATACCAGGACGCTGCGGTGTTGGTCGTAGTCCTTCCTCAGCGGCGATGGGGTTAACTGTGGCTTGGCAAGTGGAGAAAAGGAGTTCTGTGCAGTTTCCAGCCTGTGGGCTCTTGTTGCCCAGCAACAAGCATTGTCAGTCAGTACAGGGTATCGGAAATTGGTATTCTGTGTCCCTCTGCACCACATGCTCATTTTGTAATCGGAGAGAAGTGGTTTGGGGCTCTTTTGCAAGGTTTCTTTTTAAAACAGACATTTAAAGATGATTTTCCTTGCTTTTTCTAGTTGGTTACTTTATGGCCTTGGAGGTCTTTCTGTTCTCACGTAGACATTATACTGAAATGCTCGTGTTCAAAGAAAGGGTTTTATATTTTTGCTTTGTGTTGTATTTGTGTTTTTGTTTTGTTACTGTTTACTCAAAAACGAATACATTTTTGCTGGAAAATTCAAGTTAAGTAATTGGAACATCAGAGCTTTATTTGTTTTTTTTAAAGTACAGGTCCAGAAGTTGGGATAAGAATCCCTTCCTTGATAAAGATTATTTTTATAGGATTCCTAGCCTTGTATAGGATCTCATGTAGAATTTGATAGTTGACTTTTTTCCAGGAGAAATTGAAATGTTTTGATAGCAAGTGGGTGACAGACAATAGCCTTTTTCTAGAACATGGTGGTACAGTATACATACCGTCAAATGTACTGTCTCGGGTGGGTTGTCTGGCATTTGGTGCGGTCACGGTGCTGTCCCGACTGCCACCTCTGTCCTCCAGGGCTGAGGGACAGCCTTGTGCGGCCATTTGGTGACCTGGGCCAGGCTGTCTTCCACGTGCTTCTGATAAACTGACTTGTGTAATCTTCGTGACAACCCTGGACGGTGAGTGCTTTTGCTGTGCTCCAAGTGGGCACCGTGGTGTGAGGCGGAGAGCAGGACACACAGCCAGCCCGGGGGAGTGGGCTTCCGGCCCCAGAGCCCAGACCTGGGTGCTCAGCCACCACAAGACGGCATCCTCTTTTGAGTCCCTTTCTTTTCTATTCAGTGGTAAGAGTAATGATTTTAACAAAATTACCTACCAAAAAAAAAAAGCTACTGAGCTCTTTCAAGTAAATTTAATATCCTTTGCCAGCGTTTTGGACTGTTAATGAATTTAGTTTGGCTATAAATCGTATATGTCCTAAATTTTAAAAGGATGCTGTTTGTATTTTCTATTGTGAATTGTGTATAACATTATAAATGTTACAGTTAATTACGTGTTGGGGATTTAGTGCCCTTTTCCAGCCCATTTCTGGGCTGTTTCCCACGCTGTTCCTTTTGGGAGAGCGCGCAGAATGCACATTATTTCCAGTAGCATAGTACACATGTATATAGGGAGTTAGGTTGTTACAAGGGGATTCTCATGTGATGCATCCGATGTCTAAAGCCAGTCGGCATCGGATCTTGTGCTTCTGAGTATTTCTGAGTTCATGCTACTCTTTTTCATGGAGGACCTGGAGTTGATGTTCATATTGACAATCTTGAATAAGGAGCAGTAGGCCAGAGTGAAACAGGAGAGGGCACTGCCAGGTGCCCTTGGGGCTTTTAGTTGATGCAAGAGATGATGGATTTCCTTTCCGCTGGGGACCATATCTCTAGTCTCATTTTTTAATTTTTTAAATAAAGATTTACTTATTTTAGAGGTGCGGGAAGGGCAGAGGGAGAGAGAGAATCCCAAGCAGGCTCCACGCCCAGCGCAAGCCTGATGCGGGGATCGATCCCACAAGCCCGAGACCATGACCTGAACCGAATTCAAGAGTCAGATGGCCAAGTGACTGAGCCACCCAGACGCCCCTCTATTAGCATTCTTTAGCTAAAGAACTTACTCTTCCCTCTGACCGTTTCCCTCCCCCAGTGAATATTCTGGCACATCTTCTGCCTTGAGACTCCTTGACCTGGATCCCTCCTGATTCGTATGTTCCCATCCTGATCAACCAGATTTGCTCTATGCTTCCAATTCTCTTCACTGTTGCACCATTAAAAAAAAAAATTTCCTCCTTTTATTTTTGTGCCTTTATGTACACATTTGATTATGCTCTCCGCATTTTTTGTTTTGTTCACTTAATGTTTTACATTTTCTATGCTTCTAAAAAACTCAATTTTATTAGTTGCATATTTCACTGTAATTTACCGATTTCCTTTTAAACTGCTATTTTGTGATTTTGTATAATGAATAATGCTTTCGTGAGCTCAAAGCGTTTTTTTTCCTCCTAATTGCAGACTAATTCCTTAAGATGGATTTCCAGAAATAGTATTAGATCTCCAAATAAATAGAAACAGTCTTAAAAGCTCTTGAATCATAGTGCCAAATGTTTTCCAAAAGTGTTGTGCCAGTTTTCATGCCAGCCTGCAAATATATGAAGTGTCCATTTCACGGCAAGCAGCGGCAGCAGAGAATGTTTTGATGTTGACCTTTAAATTTAGAAGAATTGACTCATGGCTCTGCTGGGCCTTTATCCTGAATCACACCTAGATTCTAAAGCTGCTGGGATCGGGTTTGGGAGAAGGAGGGCCTGGCTACCCCTGTCGCCTCCAGCTCTCTTTAAGTTCTGTGGTGATGCATTCGCTGCTCAGGTAAGCAAGCTCTCATTTAATGCAGTGCCCTTTTGGATACATGAAGCAACTGACTTTTTCTGCTTTCATTGTTTTGATAAGTTGGAGGATGTGGGACAAAGTAGTGAGTGTTCGAAATGCCATTCCCTTGGAAGCTGGGGGCAGGAATAGGTTTGGCTCTCTCCTTTGCCCTGCCAGGGGGCTCTGTACGGTCCCCAGAGGCATCCCAAATGAGGTTCAGGAGCCACCTGTCCAGCAGGTGCTTCTCGGATGTAGCCTGAGTTACTGATTCTTCTCTATCTAGAAAATCACTAGCAATTCTGGAGGTAAAGTGGCTTTTCTCTAAAAGGTTGTTCTAGGATTCTGAGCTGTCACATGCTGATGGAATGTTTTCTCCGAGGAAAGGAGGCTGAGGGAAGGGACTCCTGGTCACCCCGAGCCTTGTCACAGCATCCAGCACAGTTGGCCATCCTGGCCTTTGAACCACTTGGACTTAAGGGACTTGAAGCTCTTGCTTCTCTCTTTATCACATTGGCTGCGTCCCTTGGTCCTTCCCTCTGGTGTCTTTCTCTTCTCCTCCTCAGACTTGCATTCCTCCCAGTTTTACTTTGCCCCCGTGTGCTGCTGCCTCCCAGATTTAAACTTCTGTCTCAGTCTGTCTCGTGAGCTCTAGATAATCATCTGAGAACTTAATTCATTTGTGTATGTAACAGGCACCTTCAATACCACGTGTCCCAATCCGCGTGTGTAGTATGTTCCTACAAATTTATACTAATTGAGAACTAGGTCTTGCAATGACAGTGTTTTCTTAGAGTCTTAAATAGAACAATAACATAAAGGGCTAAATTGTTAAAACGAATGTCTTCTGCCTCATTTTGTAAGCTTTAGATCCCATCGTTTTCTTCTAGTAGGAAGGTTTGTCTGCATCTTCCTGGATGACTGAGTCCAGAAGTTCTTGCTCAGGGATTTTACTTGTGGGAGCTCTCATGCCCCCCGTGCCCACAGACCCTGCTCCTGGTTTCCAGGTTAGCACTTTTCATGTCAGCTGACACACAAGAATGTGGATGGTTGGCACAGTGGACGAGCTGCCAGCTCGTGGTTTGCCGTCAGTGTCCTTGGAGAGTGATGTGCATTGATTTGACTGTGACTGTGCTTTTGCCCTTATAAAAATGAGGGGAAGGGGCGCCTGGGTGGCTCAGTCGTTAAGCGCCTGCCTTCGGCTCAGGTCATGATCCCGGGGTCCTGGGATCGAGCCCCGCATCGGGCTCCCAGCTCCGCGGGAAGCCTGCTTCTCCCTCTCCCACTCCCCCTGCTTGTGTTCCCTCTCTCGCTGTATCTCTCTCTGTCAGATAAATAAAATCTTTAAAAAAAAAAAAAATGAGGGGAAAATAGAAGAGATGGAATGTTAATACACAGTCGACACAAATCCGGAAGTCACTAGGTATCTATCCCTGAGCGGTGCTCGTCAGTCTTGGTGGGACTCGACCCTGTTTGTACGTACGCTGGTGGTCTGTGTCTATATGGTAGGTAAGATGATTTCGTTGACACTGATGGACATTCAGGTCAGCTGAAGAAGTACATCGCTTCCAGAATCAGAGCCGCCTTCGGGCCTCAGGGATGAGAAGAATGCTAGCAGTTTTGGTTGACCAGGAGTTACTCTGTCTCTTCGCTTTGCGTGGCTTCATTCTTGTCTCTACAGTCTTTTTTCACTCAGTTTCTCCATGAGGCCCACTCCTCTAGCCTTTGTAAGTTGAAGTCAAAGAATGTTTCCTGTAATCTTCAGCGAGAAACATCCTGGGTTAACACTGGCGAAAGCCCTGCTGGGGTCGCCGCCCCTCTTCTCAGTGGGCTGGGCTCCGTTGTGACGAGCCCCAGTGGTGTTGGGGATGGACACTTTGCGAAGTGGGAGAAGGATATCTGGAAGCAGATACCCATCATATGATCTTCAACTAAGGAGGACTGTAGCAAAATTGAGTTATATAAAAAAAGACAGGAAATGGGTCTAAAAGGTGAGGTCTTAGGATAGAAGAGGTTGATTCATTTTTTAGTGATCTGTTAGGTTTACAGGATTATAGAGCTTGTTGAGGAATGTAGCTTGCAGCACTCCCTTTACAGTAATAAAAGAAGGCTGAGGCTCAACATCTTCCTACGAAAATTTAAAAGAAAATTGGTAAGACAACATCTCGTTTCTTACAAACTCTCTGAGCAATGAAAAAGAAAATCACTTGTCTACCAAATGTTGCATTAGGTAAGCAAGAAAACTAGAATTCGAGGTGAGAATTATTAGAAAGTAAATTTTATCTGTATTTCATCTTTGGTTTAAGTGATTGCTCCTATCTTAGTTTTTAAAGCTAAATATCCACCCCCTAACTAGAGGTTTCATATCTTTTGACTGTTAGAATGAAAAATCATTTTAAAAAAGGATTTACTTATTTGAGAGAGCACACGTGCACGTGTGTATGAGTGGAGGGAAGGGTAGAGGCAGAGGGAGAGGGAGAATCCTTAAGCAGACTCCCTGCTGTGCGCGGAGCCCGGTGTGGGGGCTTGATCCCAGGACTGAGCCACCCAGGCGCCCCTGAAAACTCATTTTTTATATTAAAACTGTTGCTTGGCCCTTGCCTATTCCACCTTCAGGAGTGGGTCATGTAAGAGAGTAGGGATCCTGGGACCCGGTGTCTGATGAGTGTTCCGTGTCCACCTTGTTGACTACAGCACTCCACCATCAGATATCAGAGTAGGGGAAAAGCCACTTCACATCCCACCAGGTCAGGGGCACTCACCTCGTAGCTTTCCCACTTGGTGATGCAGTGATGTACACGCTATGTAAGATTGGCTTGGGGAGAATCTACCCCGTGCCAGGTGTCACAAGAACCAGGATCCTGGGTATGTCCCCTTCAGGGGACCTTAATCTTGGCTTCTTCAGCCCCTGTGGTTAAAGTCCGGATGTGGGAGACAGAGCACCCTTTCGTTGTTGAGGACAGATTGCTTAACCACCATTGAATTGCGAAGCTTTTAACTTTTAAAATCTCTCTTCTAAGAGATTTGTTAACGAGAGTCATTGATTGGATTTATAGGTGAAATTATGGGGTTTTGATTGCTTGATAAAAAGACTTGTTGGCTGTTTCCTTTCTTTCTCTCACTCACCAGGTTAATGCAGGTTGTTTTTTAGAATAGCTACCCAACACAAAAGGTTACCCTTTAATCCGAGAGCCCTTGGAGAAGTATCTTACTAATATTTAGCAAAGTAAAAAAATTGGGAAACACATTTTATTTTTATTTATTTATTTATTTATTTATTTTAAAGATTTTATTTATTTATTTATTTGAGAGAGAGAGAATGAGAGAGAGCACATGAAAGGGGGGAGGGTCAGAGGGAGAAGCAGACTCCCCGCCAAGCAGGGAGCCCGATGCGGGACTCGATCCAGGGACTCCAGGATCATGACCTGAGCCGAAGGCAGTCGCTTAACCAACTGAGCCACCCAGGTGCCCCGGGAAACACATTTTAGAAAACAAATGAAAAGGACTAATTTACTAATTATAGATAAAATACAAAAAAATGGGGCAACAGAATACAAAAGTGAAGCATAAGCATATATCCCTAAACAAACAAACAAACCGCCACCTCTTTGTTTTATCTTGTCCCTTTCTCTATTTTTTTATTTTTTCCTGAGATTTCCTAAATCCATGGTAAGAACTCTAGTGTCTTGAAAGTTCTTGGCTGCTTTTCTTCTGGGTTTTAGTGTAATCCCAAATCTCTGCAATACAAAAGTTCCACTTCTAATGCCTTAATTTACGAGTATTTTTTTTTGCTTCAAGTAGAGAAGGCTTCTGTGCCCTGGGTGTGTGTGTGGGGGGGTGTTTCTTTAGAAGCATATCTTCTTTTCCCGTTTGTCCTTTCTTTTTGAAATTCACTCTCGGGGTGACTTTATGGAGCAGATTCCTGTCTGATCCCTCCCCTCCAGCCTTTCCATGTTTCCATGTAGTTCCATGTTTGAGGTTTGGGTTTATGTCATTTTGCCGCAGTTTCTCAAGCATACCACTGAGACATTTTAACAGCTTCATTGATGTACACTTTATATATACAGTGTATAGTGTGATAAGTTTTGACATGTCTGTGCCCCTGAAACCATCAGCACAGGCAAGCTAGGGAACATATCCATCACCCTCAACTTAAAATTAGAAGCACTGTCAACAAAAATTTGGACTACAGGAAAGAGAAGGAAGTTATCTATAAACCCTAACACTTAAGATGCATGACCTTTGGTGTCTTTGATTTAACCATGGTATCATGAACACTTTTCCGTATTGTTACATGGTCTTAATAATAACAAGACTTTTTTTCAAGAGTTGACTGATGACATTAAAAACACCCTCTCTACGCATCTAACATGATAGTACACAGACTGTTTCATGTTGGGGGTAGAAACAGATTTTCAGCTGCTTTTGATGAGCGGGGCTCGGAGAGAGAGTGTGGCAGAGCGCAAGTGGGTCTGAAAGGCCCCTGTCCACCAGACCAAATGCTGCTGTCCCCATGGGCTGTGGGGTAGCTTTGGAGGAGGACATGCGTGCGGCAGAGAGCTTATACTTGGACGTGTTAGTTAGGGGAAGCTGAAGCCACCAGAGCTGCCCAGGTGGTGGGATGTGTTCAGTTGCTGGAGGCTCACGTGCCATATGGGAGAAGTCGAAGTACTTAATTTAGGTAAAACCACTGAGGGTTTTGGTGGGTGGTGGACAGGATCCTCATGGTGTGTAAATACCCTTCGTGTTTGTTTAGTGGGCACCGGTCTGTCTCCCCAGCTTTATGGAGATCTCGTTGACAGTAACGGGGGAGTTGAAGCGTGCACTGTGAAGATCTGATATGTGTCTGTCGGGAAAGCATCACCCCAGTGAGGTCGGCTAACCCCTCCATCCCCTCACATGACTCCCCTCTTCTCTGTGGGGAGGACACTGAAGGTTACTGTCTTGACGACATCCGACTAATTCAAGGAAGTCCACGCTGTGGGCGCCCCAGAACTTGGCTCACAGCGGTGTCCCTCCGACGGCGTCCCCACCTGCTTGTTCCTGCGGCTTGTTGAGGTTCCCCGTGTCAGTGAGAGCCTACAGCGTTGTCCGTCTGCCCGACTCAACCCGGTGCCCTGAGGCGGAGAGCTGTTACCCCGAGGTCCGGCCACGTGTGGGTCACGGGTAGGAGCAGGAGGAGACATTGGGACGGTTCTCTGTGACGGCCCAAGCTGGGGGCACGGGGGGGCCCGCCCGTGTCCGGAATCGGCGGTTAGGCCGGAGGGCGTGCGGGCACTCCTCCAGGGAAGTGGGGCAGGGATTTTCCGGAGAAGACCTCGTGCCGGACGCCTGTTACCGTTCACTAGTTCGCGGCTCTGCCGAGAGCTGGAGTGTCAGGGACTCGAAAGGATCGTGTCCTCCGCTGGTCTGGGCTGAAGGGACTCGGGGAGAACTCGACGGCCCGGGGCGGGCGGTGGGCAGCGGCCGAGGCCCGGGGCGGGCGGCGTGCCGGGCGCAGCCGGGTGCTCCTCCTGGGATGGGCTGCGTCCTCGGGTGCCCTGCGCTCCTAGGGTGAGCCCCGGGCTACGTGCTGCCCTCGGGGGCTCGAGGCCGGGGACCGGAAGTGCGGGCAGCCTGCGCGCGGCATCCTGGGAGGGCCAGGATGGCGGTGCGCGGGGCTGACGAGGCGCGGCCCTGCGTGTGGTGAGGGGCCTTCAGGGTCGGAGCCGACTTTCCCGCGGAGTGCACGTTTAGACCACGTTCGGAACAAAGACCCGTGACCCGCACCCCGATGAAAAGGGGCAGGCCTGTGCGCCCGTAATCTTGCTGGAAACCGGGAGCAAGCAGGCGGTGGTCCGGCCCTGGGCAGCGCTGGCGCACGCCCCCCCGGCCCGAGCGCCGGCCCCGGGCCGACCCAGCTGACCAGTACTGCGAGGCCCGCGAGGCGTTCCGCAGGGACGCGGGAGGGGCGCCCTGCCGACAGACTGCCGCGGGTGTGCGCGGGCCGCCGCCTGGCGCTCGCTCGAGGCGGTTACTGGCCATCCACGGATGTCTATCAAAAGGGGTCTAGGTAACCTGTATAGAAAGGGTAAAAAACTTAAGATGTTGTGAAAAAAACCCGTCAAATATGGGCAACTCAGTATATTCAGTTATCACCAGCGATTTTCAGTGTCTGTGATTTGTTTGACACATACTGGGGCCACAGAATGGACTGGGGACGTGTCTTAAAAATACTTTTCCGGGACTACCCTTCAGAGTTTCACAGTGGAATGCCCGGGCTTGCAGAGCCCTTCCCCTCGGTGCTGCTCCCTCCTCTATCTGGAGAACAGCGACTCCCTGAGTCTCCAGGCTCGGATGGCTCTTCTCTCCGGGAGTTAGCCTCCCTTCCTCGGTCTCCAAAATAAGGCTGGGAAGGAGGCAGCAGGGCAAGCAGGGAGTGTTTTAGGGTGGTGCTCTTCGAACTGCGTTTTTGACACTGTTTGATCAGAATTGAAAGAATGGAACATGTTAGAATACGTGGCAGTGGGAATGGCAAGTATTGTTCCGTGAAGTCGTGTTGTTTCTCTGAGTGTCCGTGTAGGTACAGGCTGGTAGTCCGTGTGGCGTGTTTATCACCGGCCTCAGAGCATTGACAAATGCTGTTTTGGGAGATGAATCAGTGTGGGTTGAGCATCTCTGCAATTCAGGGTATGCCATTGTAGGGGTCTTGGGGCTTTCTTAACCTTCTGCCTTTCTACTGTGGCAGAATCCTTTGAGGTTTGGTTTGGTTTAAGGGGCTTCCTAGTAGTTGCTGGTATAAAGGTAGTTAAAAACTGGAAACTTAAGGCACGGAGGTGGCTTTCTGCTTTTTTCATTTCAGTGTTGTAAGAAGAATATAAAACTTCTGGTTGAGTTTTGGTACAGAAATCACTGAGGATTCATCAGTGATTCAGAGGAAAGCAAGGTAGGATAGCGCTTGCCAGTTAGTGGGCACTCAGGGAATCTTTCTGGACTGAATGAATGAATGGATGGGGAGAGCCCTGAGCACCTGTCTAGGATCCCTGAACTACTTATTAGTGAGCAATGAAGCAGGAGTGACGGTAGGAGCAAAGGCAATTATTGTCTCCTTATTTCTATGCTGTATTCTTTTGGAAGGAGAGAGAAAAGGAGACAGGAATTCTAAATTGGCAACTGGTTGGTTAAAAGTAATCCCTGTGGCCAGTTTTTTTATCTGGATGGCCATTCTTTTTTAAGAGAGATGGGTGAGCCCTTTGTACAAAGAGCTGCTGGTGGTTTTAGTTTTTAGGAATATTAGCCCCTGGTTTGCTTTTTTTTTTCCCAGTTATCGAAAAGTTGAATGTCAGGAAGGCTGATTGCTTTCAGGGAGTTGTCATTTTCCTCCAGGGGGATGTTTGGATGAGGATGGAGGCTACTTTGCTGGGGCAGCAGCTGCTGAACAGTCTGTTTGGGGATGAGGTGCACATTGGTATATAGCTGAAATCTGCTTCCTGGTTCCTGAAATCGTGTTCCTTTGCCTCGAGGATGAATGTTTTCTCCGCTCACTCTCCTTACATTCACTTAGTTCTGGCTGGTGATGCTTCTGATAACCTTTCTGTTTAGGGGAGCTTCCTTGAAAGAGTAGTTGACAGCTAGTATTGAGCAAATTAAAAATGTTGCTTCTGTCTTCTCTTAGTTTTTGCTCAGAATTTAATTATGAGTGGTGGTAGCAGAATGTAAAAAATTAGCTGCATATTATTTAACCATTTTGGCAATGGCAGAGACACAAATGCCTTCCTCTTGTTTGGATGGCAGTATGAGGCATGATTTATCCATATTTTGTATTAGAATTTAAATTCTAATAATTTCTAGAAGCATTGGTAGTAGAAGCATTGGTAGTGGAATTTACTTAGCTGGTTGAATCCCAAGTTTGCCTAGTGGGTTTGGGTTGCATCCATGGGGTCAGATATCTCACCTGTTCTGATGGTTCTAATTACATCAAGACTTTACAGAAGAGACTAAATTAATTGCCACCCTGTGACTTAGTACTGCTCTGTTGAGATTCTTTTGATCATCTGAATGAACACTTATTTAATACTACAGAAATAAGAACCTGCGGTGGGTACTTTTAATGTGGGTGTATGCTGACCTTTTATATACCAGATAATGTGTCTAAATCATGAGCCAGGATCTCAATAACGCCTGGGTCTATTTAGGCTTGGACTGCAAGCTGTAGGTCAACAGCTAGAAGGTCTTTCGGTGTTACCTGGGCAGGTCTTTTTATCTAGAAGGTCTCTGGTGGAATCTCTGAGCATTGAATGATAAGGTAAAACAATTTGGAGGTATATTTATGTATGTAGTTTGGTTGTATCATTGTGAGTAGAACTTAAATCTACATTTAAAATGGCTGGCACATTTGTCAGTAGACCGGCAAAGTTCTTCTAATGACAAAATGACAGAAATATCTTTTTTTTTTTTTTTAATGTTCAGGGTTACACTTGCTGACCTGAGCTCAGTAGATTTTTAGCACTTAAGCCAGGCATCTTCAAACCTTGATTTAGTGGATGGCACAGTTTTCCAATCACTGATGGAAACGATGACAGTAACTTTTAAATGCTTGTATTTTGTTGGAATCTGGCATTGTCCTCTACAAAGTGTGGTAGCACTTTTGATTCTTGAACAATTCAACTAGCTCTCTCTTCAGAAAAGGATATTTTTCTTTTTAATTTTTATATGTGGATACAATATAAATATAATTATAAATACTACGTATAGTTATGTTCTTGTGAAACTGCATTTCAACCTCAGATTAACAGAAGAGCAAATGTAGTTAGGCTGCTTTTCTAGTGTATCTTAATTTGAAATTCATGTATATGAGTGAAATTTATTTACTTCTCGACATCATTTAATATTTTTGCATACTGTTTCCAGTGAGTTCTGAAATAATTCTCATGCCTTACATGTGACTCTTTTAAAATGGCACTCAAAGGATATGTATGTGGGGGGAGGTCATGGGTGATGGAATCAAGGGAGGATTGGTGTGGGGAAAGGTGATAAACACCTTATGGAACTAGAAATTTGAGCTCTCAAGCTTCTGAAAATAGGTAAGAGGCTATAAAGGTACTAGGGCATTATCCTTTATTAGGAAGGATTTATGATTAGTTATTTTTGTGGTTATGATTGAAAACTAGACCCTTAGCTTGTCTTTAGGGAATATCCAATGAAGTTCTGTATTTTCTTTGGCTTGATAAGTAATATTTACACATTGAAGTACTTTAATCTTTAAAAATAGGATTAAAAACAAAAATAGTATATACTTATTATAGAAAATTGACAAACTGTGGAAAAGTAAAGGGAACACATTAATCTGTCAATGAGTATTTATTGATTAGCTTCACAAATACTCCTTATGGTTGGCAGGTACAGTTGTCTGGGATGTGCATATAGACAAGGTAAGAGTCCCTGTAACCAGGGGGTATATTTTCTTGGTAGGGAATGGAGAAAGCAGTATGTACCACTAAGTCAGCAGTTAAGTGTAAAGAAGATGAACTGTGGGGTGGGAAGAGGCGGAGTAGGGGGTGCACCCGAGGCCTGTCGTGATGGGAGTGGGTAGGAAAGGCCCTTCTCAGGGGTGAAGTCTGAGTTGACCTGAAAGATGAGGTGACAGTCATGTGAGATGAGGAGGAAGAGTATTCCAAGTAGACCGAGCAGGTCCCAGGGCCATGAGATGAGAAAGAGCTTGCTTTGTTCAAGAATGAAAATACAGTGTCCATAGCAAACCCATAGTAAACATTCTTTGAGTCTTTTGTTGCAATAATTGGCTTGTGTTTATAGAATTTGTGTTATTTGCTTTTAATCACAGTTGCTTCATCATATAAACATTCCCCCATTTTATAATGGATGCCTTCAGTAAACATTTTTAGTTTTGGCACAATTAATTTGATAAATATATTGTTGATTTACTTACCCATTCCCTGATAGCATGGCATTTAGTTGTTTTTTGTTTTTTTGTGGGGTTTTTTGCTATTACAGATGTTACAATGAGCACTTTTGGATCTAAAGTGTTTTTTGTTTCTTAGAGTTCTCAGGAGAAATATGAACTAAGACAAAGATGAATTATTTATTATTTATTGCCAAAATTCTTCACAAAATGGATTGTTTTCATTTTAAGTGCTAACCGTATCCTGGCCTGCATTTAAGAGTTACCTTTTTTCAAAAACATTTTTTTATTGTGGTAAAATAGATATAACGTAAAATTTACCATGGTAACCATTTTAAAGTGCATGAGTGAGTGGCATTAAGTACCTTCGTCATGTGGTGTGACTGCCAGCACTGTTGGGCTCAGATTTCATCCTCCCAAGTGGAAGCCCTGTACCCATGAAGCAGTCGGCCCCCCCCCCCCCCCCCCCAGCTCCTGGCAACCACTCATCTGCATTCTGACTTGACAGATTTGCCCATTCTGGGCATCTTATATAAATGGAATCAGGATATATGACTTTTTGTGTCTGTGGTCTCCCATCTAGCTAGGGTTTCAGGGGTCATCCGTGTTGTAGCAAGTGTCAGTACTGAATTCTTTTTCACACTTTAATTCCTTTTCATTCCGTTGCTTGGTATATGGATATCTACATTTGGTTCTCCATTTATCTGTAGGTGGGTATTTGGGTTGTTTCTACTTTTTGGCTGTTGTGAATAGGACTGCTGTGGACGTTTATGTACAAGTATTTGTTGAGGCCCTGTATTCAGTTTCTCTGGACATAGACCTCAGAGTGGAATTGCTGGGTCATACAGTAAATCTTGTTTAACTTACTGGCGATGTGTCCAACTGGTTTCCTCAGTGGCTGCACCATTTTCCACTCCCGTCAGCAGTGTATGCGAGTTCCGATTTCTCCACATCCTTGGCCAACACTAATTTTTAGGTGTTTGTTTTTTTGGGTTTTATTGTGTTTGTGGCCATCTTAGTAAGTGTGAAGTGGTATCTTGTGTTTTTTCTTTGTCTTTCCCTAGTAATTACTGATGTTGAGTATCTTCTCATGTGCTTGTTGGTCAGATGAATATTACCACTCTTCGATTTAAAATTATTATTGAAGAATAACATGTATGGAAAAGTACACATACCATAAGTTTTCACTAACCCAGCAGACGCATGTAACTAGCACCCAGATCGTAAAGAGAACCCTGCTGCCCTCCTGCTTTCTCACAGTCACAGTCTGTCCCCAAAGGGTAACCACTGTCTGACTTGTAGCGGCGAAGATTAGTTTTGCCTGTTTTGGTACTTACATAAATAGAATCACACGGTATGTATTCAGTGTCTGGCTGCTTTGGCTTAACGTCAGGTTTGTGTCATTCGTGCATATCGTTCGTTTAATTCCACTCTGTGAAATGCTAGTTTGTTTATCCATTTGACTTGTGATGAGCATTTGGATTAATGTTGGGATATTATAATGTCATGAACATTCGAGTATTTGTTTTGTCCCCCGAACACACGTGTGTGGGCCAAATCCAGCGTTTGTAGTGATTGTACTAGCTTCTGTTTTATAAATATTTCCTCTACTTAGTTGGTTGCCCTTTTTTTTTTTTATTTTACTTTTAGTTCTGTTTTGGACATAAGAGAAGTTCTGAGTTGTTTTCCTTGTTCCAGCATTTTGGGTTACGTTTTAAATTTTCAAAGTGACCACTCCATCTACAGTTGGAGTGGTCACTTTTTTTCCACTTTTTAAACTGGAAGTCAGCTCTCTGAGCCCTGTAATCTTGGTGTGAAGTGTAAGACAGATGAAATGTAAGCACACTTGAAAAGGATGAGAACAATTTCTGACATGGGGACCTGGCATTGTTTTTTTCTTGCTAAATTTTAAGCGTGTTCCCCCAGGGTTTTTATAGTAATTATAAAAATCACAAATTTATTTTTAACCACACAGCGGGTCCTAAGTGACTTATTGGGACAGGAATCATTATTAATTTAATTCTTTGGTCTTTGGGCTCTAATTACCTTTTACTCCTTCTTGAATGAATTCAGTTACAAAGTAATAATGTGTGTATATTCTAGAAAATTTGAACAATACAGAAAAGCTTACATAAGAAAATGAAAATGCCACTACTCCGGAAAAAAACACTTTTGGTATGTGTATTTTCTAGTTGTTTTTTTTAATGCAATATTTTTTTTTATTGAACATAATGTTCTGTAATGTGATTCCCCCTTGATAATGTATTGTGAATACTTTCCTGTGTAATTAAATATTATTCTAAAGCATGATTTTTATTTATTTATTTATCTTTTTTTAAAAGATTTTTATTTATTTATTTGACAGAGAGAGATAGCGAGAGCAGGAACACAAGCAGGGGGAGTGGGAGAGGGAGAAGCAGGCTTCCCATCGAGCAGGGAGCCCGATGTGGGGCTCGATCCCAGGACCCTGAGATCATGACCTGAGCCGAAGGCAGACGCTTAATGACTGAGCCACCCAGGCGCCTCTAAAGCATGATTTTTAAAAACTAAAGCACGATTCTGAAATTTAATTTTTATCAAAGTAGTACAGAGTTTATGAGGTCAAATAGTTCCACAGAGCTTAGAGTTAAAAAAAAAAAAAAGGCAATCTTAGCCCTTTACGTTTCCCTCTAGAATCCAGCGATCCAGAAGAACTCCTGCCGCCTTTATGTGCTTCTTCTGCAGTGTTTTGGTATTTCCAACATTTCTTGACTTGCTCCAGTTTTAGAATTGATGCCCTGACTTCCCGTTATGGAAGATAGGAATTTAATTTCTTAGTCCCGCCTCCCTCCCCACTATGTGTGTTTTTCTTTTCATCTTCTAGATACAGTTATGAAACAAATTTTGCTTAACCACGATCTGTATTGTTATGATTACATAAATACCGTTTACATCTGAGCTCTGTCTACATCTGAGCTCTGTCGTACACCATGGTCACATTTTCCTTGCAGATGACTTTGTCGTATCTAGATTTAGTGAATCTTAGTATTCTGTGCTTCGTTTTCCATGCTCTCACCGCTTTTTCAGCCTCAGACTCTCCCATCGATGGTGACCTCTCCTTTCAGTACAAACATACCAGGCCATCCTTCAGCGGCTTTTTATTTTTTCTTGGATACCTTTAACCTTCTGTTCCAGTTTGGACCAGTTGCTTTTTTGGCCAACTTACAGTACAATTTTCACCGTCCTGGGAAAGCTCTTTGCCTTTTTTCTGTATTGCTTACCGCTTGTAGCTTTCTGAGAAATGGGGCATGGGAAGCAAGTTCTTGTAGACCTACAGTGTCTAAGAATATTTTTCTTAGAGCCTCGTCTTGATTGGTAATTTTGTTGTGGTTAGAAGTCAAGGCTGGAAATTATTTTTCCTCAGGATTTTGAAGGTGTTGCTCCAATGTCTTTGAGTTCCCTATGTTGCTCTGAAAAATTGGATGTCATTCTGCTTCTCAGTCCTTTGGAAGAAACCTGGTTTTTTTTTATTTCTGGAAACTTTAGGAACTTCCCTTTATTCCTGGTGCTCTGAAACTTTATAGTGATGTATCTTAATGTGAGTCTGTAAAAACCTGTTCATTGTGCTGGCTTTTGATGGATGCTTTAAATCTAGAAGCATATGCCCTTCAATGCTAAGCAATTCATTTCTTTGGTAATGGGCTGTCTGAAAGGGAAGAGCTCTTTTTTTTTTTTTTTTTTAAAGATTTTATTTATTTATTTGACAGAGAAAGACACAGCGAGAGAGGGAACACAAACGGGGAGAGGGAGAAACAGACTCCCCGCCGAGCAGGGAGCCCGATGCGGGACTCGATCCCGGGACTCCAGGATCATGACCTGAGCCGAAGGCAGTCGCCTAACCAACTGAGCCACCCAGGCGCCCGGAAGAGCTCTTGTTATGGGGTTTCTGGGCCTTCTGGACCAGCTTTCTTTCTTTTTTTTATTAACATATAATGTATTATTTGTTTCAGGGGTACAGGTCTGTGATTCATCAGTCTTACTCAATTCACAGCGCTCACCATAGCACATACCCTCCCCAGTGTCCATCACCCAGCCATCCCATCCCTCCCACTCCCCTCCACTCCAGCAACCCTCTGTTTGTTTCCTGAGATTAAGAGTCTCTTATGGTTTGTCTCCCTCTCTGGTTTCATCTTGCTTCATTTTTTCCTCCCTTCCCCTATGATCCTCTGTCTTGTTTCTCAAATTCGTCATATCATTGAGATCATATGATACTTGTCTTTCTCTGATGACTTATTTCACTTAGCATAATACCCTCTAGTTCCATCCACGTCATTGCAAATGGCAAGATTTCATTTTTTCAATGGCTGCATAATATTCCATTGTCTATATATACCACATCTTCTTTATCCATTCATCTGTTGATGGACTTCTAGGCTCTTTCCATAGTTTGGCTATTGTGGACATTGCTCCTATAAACACTAGGGTGCATTTGCCCCTTCAGATCACTGCATTTGTATCTTTGGGGTAAATACCCAGTAGTGCAATTGCTGGGTCATACGGTAGCTCTATTTTCAACTTTTTTGAGGAACCTCCATACTGTTTTCCAGGGTGGCTGCACCAGCTTGCATTCCTACCAACAGTGTAAGAGAGTTCCCCTTTCTCCTCATCCTCACCAACATCTGTCATTTCCTGGCTTATTAATTTTAGCCATTCTGACTGGTGTGAAGTGGTATCTCATTGAGGTTTTGATTTGTATTTCCCTGATGCTGAGTGATGTTGAGCACTTTTTCATGTGTCTGTTGGCCATTTGGTGTCTTCTTTGCAGAAATGTCTGTTCATGTCTTCTGCCCATTTCTTGATTGGATTATTTGTTCTTTGGCTGGACCAGCTTTTATCTTCTTTTTTCCCCCCCATTTATCTTTGTTGTTATTTATGTTTCAACTCTTACTGGATTCACGAACTTTTTACTGTTTTTTTTTTTTAATTTCAAAATGTTGTTTGTTTTATGAATATTCCTTCTAATAACATGCTTATTTCACCAATGAATATTTCCCTTTTAGAATATTAATTATATATAATTTGAAAATTTTCTTTTTCCCTGCGTTGTCTTGTTTTTGTTTTATAAAAAATGTCTCCCTTCCCTCTATGTTGTTTCTTATCTTTCAAATTGCAGGATTTCTCAAATGTTCTACAGTCCTTGGCTGTCACATTTAAGTGACACCCTTACTGTGAGTTGGGAGGCACATTCCCTTGGCCCAGAGCTTACAGAGGGGTGCCGCTCTGTAGGCCAGACTGCTAGATCCGACTTTCTCAGAGAGACCTTCAGCTGTCAGTGTCTGTAGGTCCTTTTTCCCGTAGGGAAGAAGGGGTCTTCCTGCCTGAGGGGAGAAGTCGGACTGCGGAGACCCTGCGGCTGAGCTGGGGGGAGGCCATTCCTGGTGGGCCTCCCTCAGAAACCCCTTTGTTCACGTCCTTCTCCTGTGAACTTGCCAGTGCGGAGGGCTCCATGTCTGCTTCTTTGCTTGGGTTACAGGATCTGGGAGCTTGATGGATGACTCCTTCTGGGGTGTTTCAACCAGTTCTTTTTAGCCTTCCCCGCTCCTGATTCCTGAGGCTTACTAGGCTTTTTTTTTGGTACCTACCCCCAATGATTCCATGAGACAAATTGAGTGTTCTTTAGTCTGCTTCAGTCCTCTGCTCTTGTTTGTTTGCCTGTGGTCTCTGCCTTTAAAAAAATCATTCATTATTTTAGTGTTGGACTTGTAAGACACACCACTACTCTGCTCTGCCGAGGGAGGGGTGAGCGGTGAGGCAGTCTTGGGTCTTGGCGGTTGGCACTGTCTGCGGCGTTATTCAGGACCTAGGTAGGTTATCTTATTGGATATGTGTAAGAAGGGCTAGTTCGGGGATTGTAAGGTTATTCATGTTTATTTTGAATGGGCTACCAAAACTTTTAAACTAATATGGTAATTCCAGGGCGCCTGGGTGGCTCAGTTGTTAAGCGACTGCCTTCGGCTCAGGTCATGATCCTGGAGTCCCGGGATCGAGTCCTGCATCGGGCTCCCTGCTTGGCAGGGAGTCTGCTTCTCCCTCTGACCCTCCCCCCTCTCATGCTCTCTCTCTCTCTCATTCTCTCTCTCAAATAAATAAATAAAAATCTTTAAAAAAAAAAACAACTAATATGGTAATTCCAGTAAGTTAAATTGAGATATATTTCTTAAATGATCTCATATTTCATTAAAAGTATTTGTAAGATGTTCTCTTTGGTGCTTTATGGGTAATCTATCTAAAAGCATATTTTCTTTAATATGGGGGAGATGTCAGGTTTAGGTTTTACAGTGTTTCGAACTTCCAGAGTAAGGGCACCATGATGGTCTGCTAGGGCCGCCGTAACAGAATACCACACGCTGGTGCCTTAAGCGACGGAAACGCATTTTCTCTCCGTTCTGGGGGCTGGAAGTCCAGGATGAACGTATTGGCGGGTCCGTTTTCTTTGAGGCTTGTCTCTTCGCTTTGCAGATGGCCACCTTCTCACTGTCCTCACAGGCTCTTGCCTTTGTCTGTATCCTAATCTTTTCTTCTAAGGGCGACAGTCAGATTGGATTGGGGCCAGCTGTATGATCTCGTTATACCTTAATCACTTCTTTAAAGGTCTGATCTCCAAATACAGTCCTGTTCAGAGGTGCTGGGGGTGAGGACTTCAGATAGGATTTTTGGGGGCACAGCTGAGCCCACAAAAGGTGTTTTCATGGTCTCTTATGCTTTGAAAGCAGTATTATTTCATTACAATTTTTTAAACATGTCCTGGATGTCCTCCTGTTATTGATATTATGTTATAATATTAGTTCTAATACACTTAAGTAACCTATTGGAGATGGTAAGGGCTTTGAAGTCAGACATAGAAGGTCTGCTTTGAATCCTCGCCTTGCATTTGACTAGTTCCCTAAATTATTTAACCTGTCTGAGATATGCTCCCAAACCTGTGAGCTGAGAGTCACAGTACGTTACAGGGCGACTGTAGGAGATTGGAGATGATGTCGGTAAAGGTGCCAAGCGTGGAGTTGACCTCACAGATTCTCTTCCTATTGGTCTTTCTTTTTACCTGAAATAGTGTGGTTTGTGTCCTGCTTTTTCCTGTTTAATATTTAAAAAGTCAACTTTAAATATAGATACATAGTATTTTAAAAGCTATTGTGTGCATTTCTATTCACAAGTGGCTGAATATCGGCAGTTTCATAAGGTTCAACATGAAAAAGTATTTACCTGGTTGGTCCCATGTTGGAATTTCCCATCATCATGAGTGGTTGTTGGTTTAACATTCTTACACTTACATAATACACTTAACTTATAAACAGTGTAATCCGCCAAATCAGCAGATATCTACATTTCAAAGGCTCTTGATGCATAAGGACAAATAGCCCTTGGCAATGCTTGTGCCATTTCACTATTATCAACAAGGTAGACCCTTTTCCCACATCGCCATTATCAGGGTTTATTTTATTTTATTTATTTATTTATTTTATTTTTTTAAAGATTTTATTTATTTATTTGAGACAGACAGAATGAGAGAGAGAGCACATGAGAGGGGGGAGGGTCAGAGGGAGAAGCAGGCTCCCCGCCGAGCAGGGAGCCCGATGCGGGACTCGATCCAGGGACTCCAGGATCATGACCTGAGCTGAAGGCAGTCGCTTAACCAACTGAGCCACCCAGGCGCCCGCCATTATCAGGGTTTAAAAGGATATCTTGTTTTAGCTTGCATTTCTTTGCTATAGCTAACTTGGGTGTTTTTCATCTCTGTCCGTTTTCTCTGAACGTTTTGTGAATTGTCCATTTTTATATCGGGGCATTTGTGTTATTCTTATTGATTGATCTCTCTTTTCCAGTGCTTCTAGATCCCTCTTGTTTAATAGTTGAAACGTCTGTTGCTGTTTTTGCATTTTGTTAGTTAGAACCTTTGATTGCACAGGGATGAAGAAGTTGAAACCCAGAAGACCAAATACATACACACTTGGTAGTTAAGGGAAACATTCTGGGCTCAGATGGCTCAAGTTTGAATCCTGGGTTTATGACTTAGTACCTTTCTAACCATAGGCAAGCTCTTTCACATCTGAGCCTCAGTATCTGTCATCTGCAGTATGGGAATAGCAGCAGTACCTGTTTGCTATGATTATTCCAAGAATTGAGTAGGATATGGTTGTGAAGCTCCCGCCCAGGGAGTAGGTGAAGCTAACTGTTGAAGGTGAGCTGTCAGCAGTCAGATTAGTTAATGGTTGGAAGTATAATCCTTGATTCAGTCAGTGCTCTTCATTTTTGGCATTCCAAACCTTTTCACTAGAAATTTCATCAGCATTTGATAGAATTTAAAAATTTTAAATAGTATATCATTTTTCATTTCAAGACAGAGTATGTGTTTCCATCTAATTGTAGTTAGTGTTAAAGTAATTTCTTGAATACATATATTTCGTTGCTTTTGTTTTTCTAATCATGTGATGTTAGTTTAAAAACAGCGGAAGATAGAGTACACCATGTTTCAGAGGGACTCCTGTTGTAAATCACCATTGGTTTTCAGTGGAGATCAGTAACTGACTTGTGTCTGTGAGGGTGCTTGAGTTTTGCTTGGTAGCTGGTTAGGTTACCACACCAAGCACACACTGTATCTTGATTGTAGCTTGCACATTACAAGAACTGTTTGAACTGTTTGCCCAAGGGGCTAGTTTTAGCTGTGACATCTTGCTTGACATCTTGGTTAAATACTAAGAAAAAATGGCAGCTTTATTTTTTCTTCCCCCAATAAAATTTAAGAGCTAGATCTTTGTCTCCAATCTTTTAAAATTGGATTATAATAATTCACGACTTGTTTAGCCATCATTAGTAGTACTTTTTTGTGACATAGATGACTTGAAAGGGAAGATGTAGCACTTTGTTTTATATGTTCTGAGCTTTATTTTTTGATGTTCTTACTGTGTTTTCAAAGTAATATGCCTGTTTACAAGATATTGGTTTTTTTTTTTTTTTAAGATTTTTAATTTGGTATTTCCTATTTGCATTTCAGAGATGAACAAGCCCTTGATTGCTCTAGGTTCATGTTTTTGGAATTGTTTTTCTGTTGTGCAAATTTTCCTTCATAAATCCTGTGAGAAATAAGTGCTGTAGGCTGACATCATCCCCTTTGTGTATTGTTTAACCCTTGACAACCCCTACTGGAATGTCTAATTAATGGTGACTAAAGTCAGCTTGCAGACATTTTGTAATCTTTTCTCTTATGGCTTACTTACATTTCTATTATGCTTTATTTTCAAATCTTATTTTTTCACCATTTTGTAAATGGTGAGATTTTGAAATATTTTTGTAAAATTTTTGCTTTTTTGTGATATTCAGCTGAATAAAAAGAGAATTTCTACTGTCGGGTCATATGCATACTGTTAGTAACATAGTCTTGTGTTCTATGTTAACACATAGGATTTTTACACCATGGTGTTCACTTCAAGTGGATAAGTCACTCTGTGCAGTCCTCCCTTGTTCAGTAACCGCTGGGTGCCTTTTTCCCACCCACTTCTTTACCCCCTTTTCTAGGAAGAAGCCCTGTTCCCCTTTGGCTCTGTTCGTCCCTTGTCTCTCAAGGCACTGACATTGTCCAAAAGAAAAAGGAACAGTAGTAACTTCGTTGGCCAAAAATGGTAAAAGAGTCTGGACTTTAATTTGCCTGGAATATCCTCTAAGAGTTCCCCCCCCCCCCCAAAATGAAGAGACAAGGAATTCCTGTTTTTATTGTCTACCACTAAAAATAGCTTGTTTAAGATTCTGAGTTTACTTAGTGGAATGACTGTTATTATTTTATTCATAATGTGTACTATTACTAAACATTTTTGGGCATACACACAAGTGTTTGCTTATTAGAAGTTCCTAGCAGAAATTTATAGTGCTCACAGAAAGTTTTACCTTGAATTATAGTTGAATAAATAAGATTGACCGCTTAAAGCCGGATATGTGAAAGGCTTTGGGGTGGTATTTTCGTTTGTTTTATGTAACACATTTCTGATTTCTCCATGATCCTTTTTTCTTTATAATTCTGAGTGACTACCAATTTTTATTTTGACCATTCAGTCCCATAGCCATATGCTACTTAAATTTATGAAATTTTATATAAAGTGAGTTCGTTTTTATGATTTTGTATAGTGGCTCATGCTCTGATTTTTAAAACTACATTTGGTAAATACAGATGTTTTCCTTAATGTAGTTTTCACAGTCCTTTTGATTGATAGGCCCTAAGTGTTGTCTTTGAAAATAAGCGTGACTCGGGGCCCAGCGTGCCTGCCATGAGCCTCTCCTATGTTCTGAGGCTCTGGTAGGATAAATAGCAGCTCCTTGCCTTTGTGAATCTGAAGCTTGATACTAGTGTTAACCTTAGCTTTATAGAACTGCGTTGTGGAGAAAGAGAAAAGCATGCTTCTGTTTGAAAGTGTACTTCGTCCAGTTTTTTCTAATTTTCAGTATTGTATAATTAAAAATTTTACGGGAGCTACAAGTTATCATATCTTAAATTCTTTCAGGGGTTATTCTTTTAATAGTGTCCTAGCTTTTAAACATGTATTTTGAACTCTAATAAAAAACTGTATGTATTGTTAAAAAAGTCCTTTGAAGTTTCAAGAAGTTCCACATGTAATCTTAAATGCTTGTTGAATTACTTAATTTTACTTAGGGAAAATGACTGTTTTAGGGTAGGGTCCTCATTTTGGATGGCCAAGACCATTGATTCAACAATCCATTGTTTGGCCATTGATTTGTGGGGCCCTTTTATCCTTTTTTTTTTTAAGATTTTTGAGAGAGAGAGAGTGCACGAGAAGGGGGAGGGTCAGAGGGAGAAGCAGACTCCTCGCTGAGTGGGGAGCCTAATGCAGGACCCGATCCTGGGATCATGACGTGAGCCAACAGCAGACGCTTAACCGACTGAGCCACCAGGTGCCCCCCTTCTGTTCTTTATTAAGTTATCATTTCATCCTGTGTCACGAAGAAAGTTCCATTTTTTCCTACTTGGCCCTTGTTCTTGTGCTCACACATTACTGTTCATACTGTTGTGTCTGTAATTTAATAGTATGTCTCCCTATCTGATTGTGCAAGTTGGTGCTTTTTCAGGTTGAGTTAGGTGTTGATTAACCGTTGCTTTTGCATAAACATATTAGGTCAATTTATTGAGCTCTTTGAAGAAGCCAACTAGAATTTGAGATTGCACAAATGTACAGATTGGGGGGCAGTGGATTGTATGGGTTCTCGTAGATGGACGATGATGTCAGCGGCACTCGTGCCAGTTTTCTCTCTTCTTCTGAGCGTTATGCTCTTTCTTTTTCCTTTTTCGGTGTTGGCCAGGCTGTCTGCAGTTCTTCTTTGACTTAAGGGGAACGCATCTGAAGTTCCTCTGTATTTGTCATAGGTTTTTGGTATACATCACCTTTACCAAAAGAAGGAAATTCTCTTCTGTTCCTCTCTTGATAACATATAAAAAATTGTTAGGTTCCTTCATATTTTTGTGCTTCTATTGAGATAATCATGTTTTTTTCTTTTGTCTTTGACTATGGAGAATCTTTTTTTTTTTTTAAAGTACACTACTGGAATTTGGTTGGTCAGTAACTTAGACCTACTGGTTTTCAAATCAAGATGACACTGGTCTGATTAAATGGGCCACGCTGCTTTTGCTCTTTACTTTCTGAACACACTTATTTAACATAAGAATAAACTGTTTCTTCAAGCTTGGTAGAGTTTACCTAATAAAAATAGCCTCAGGAGTTTTTGTTTGTGTGTGTGAGTGTGGTGTGTGTGGTATGTTTGTGTAAATGTGTGTGTGGTGTGTGTGTGTGTCTGTGTGTGTCAGTGTCTGAGTGTGGTGTGTGTGTGGGTGACAGGGGCATTGCCATTTCAGTTTCTTTAATCTTTTGATCTGAATACAGATCCTCTATTTCCTGTGATAATTTGGGCATTCATCTAGATTACACATTCATTGGTGTTTAGTTAAAATTCCTGTGTTAGGAAAATCTGTCTAATGATTTTGCTACTCTTGGGTCTTCTAGCTCTTTCTTTCTACCACTCTTAGCAGAGTTTTATCTGGGTTGTTAGTATTTATTATTATTTTGAGGGAGTTAGTATTTTTTTTTTTAAAGATTTTATTTATTTATTTGACAGAGAGAGACACAGCGAGAGAGGGAACACAAGCAGGGGGAGTGGGAGAGGGAGAAGCAGGCCCCCCCCGCGGAGCAGGGAGCCTAATGCGGGGCTCGATCCCAGGACCCTGGGATCATGACCTGTGCTGAAGGCAGACGCTTAACCGACTGAGCCACCCAGGCGCCCCAAGGGAGTTGTTAGTATTAAGAAACAGTTTTTGGTGTTAATTTTCTCAGTTCTCTTGGTCTATATCTTCATTGATTTCTGCTTATCTCGTTTTTCCCTTTTTATTTGTTTGGTTTTTCTCTTTTGGTTTAAAAATTTTCAACCTTTTCTATTTTTTGATACATGTGTTTATTTTTTATTTATTTATTTTTTAAAGATTTATTTATTCATTTGAGAGAGCGAGAATGAGAGAGAGTACATGAGAGGGGGGAGGGTCAGAGGGAGAAGCAGACTCCCTGCCGAGCAGGGAGCCCGATGTGGGACTCGATCCTGGGACTCCAGGATCATGACCTGAGCCGAAGGCAGTTGCTTAACCAACTGAGCCACCCAGGCGCCCGATACATGTGTTTAAAGCCACGTATTTTCCTCATAAGTTCTGCCTTTGCTCTAACACATATGTTTTCTAAATGTTTCTTTTATCGATCTCCTTTTCAACCTCAAGGTTATGTAATTATACTTTTTTTGGTTTCCAAATTTGGGAATTTTTAAGTAGTTATTTTATTATTTCTGATTTTATTGCATTGTATCAGAGCATAATCTATAAGATAGATTCTGGAATTTAATGAGGCTTCCTTTTGCCCAGTACATGGCTTATTTGTATAAATATTTCAGATATGCTAGAAAACCTGCGTATTTTCTCTTTTATTCGGGTGGCAGTCTGTGTATTTCTAATTCGAGCCTTCTAATTGTGTTGTTCAGGACTTTGATGTTTTTGCTTATATTTTGTCTGCTTGATTTGTCCATTCTGAACAGTAGATTCAATTAAGAATAATTGTCAATTTTTTTTTCCCTACAGTTCTGTTCGAGATATTTCAAGGTATATTGTGTAGAGTGAATGTGTTCATGGTGGATAGACCTTATTTTTCTGCTTTCATCAGTATATAACCTCTTTATATCTTTTTTTTTTTTTTAAAGATTTTATTTATTTGACAGAGACACAGCAAGAGAGGGAACACAAGCAGGGGGAGGGGGAGAGGGAGAAGCAGGCTTCCCCTGCGGAGCAGGGAGCCCAATGCGGGGCTCGATCCCAGGACCCTGGGATCATGACCTGAGCCGAAGGCAGACGCTTGACAACTGAGCCACCCAGGCGCCCCCTCTTTATATATCTTTATATTCCTTCAAATTTACTTTTTTGGGAAAATTTTCAGAGTTACAAGAATGTTCCAAAGAAAATTAATGTACTCTTTATGTAGATTCACCAGTAGTTAATATTTTTTCATATTTGCTTTCTAATTTTTCTTTGTGTGTTTGGTGCACCCTTTGGGAGTTGCACGCAGTTCCCCCGAATGTGAACAACGTGGGCACCTTGCTCTGTCATCACAGTGAAGTTATCAGACTGGTGTTTAACTTCGATGCTGTGTTTTCTTTCTTTTTTTTAGAAACTATGTTTCTTTTTTTTTTTTATTTATTTGAGACAGAGAGAATGAGAGAGCCAGAGAGCACATGAGAGGGGGGGAGGGTCAGAGGGAGAAGCAGGCTCCCCGCCGAGCAGGGAGCCCGATGCGGGACTTGATCCCAGGACTCCAGGATCATGACCTGAGCCGAAGGCAGTCGCTTAACCAACTGAGCCACCCAGGCGCCCGATGCTGTGTTTTCTAACATGCTCTCTTCACCCAGAGTTCCTTAAATTTACCAGACATGTTCTTTATTGCTCTTCCCCTCCCTCCATTCATCAGTTCCATCTGTCCATCCTGTCTCTGGTTTCTTGTAATCTAGATGCTGAAAATGGTTCTTCAGCCTTTTTTCCTGTCTTGCTGTTGCCATTTTGAGGAGTCCTGGCCAGGTGCAGGATTGTTTCTGCTTGAGTACGTGTAGGCTGACCATTGAGGCAGGAGTTTTCTGTTACATAGGGATGTTTTCCAGCCCATCATGTGGAGGCCCGTGATGACTGTCGTCTCCAATGCTGGGATGTTAGGTTTGATCATCTGGTTAAGGTGGTGTGGAATCACATCTCTTCATTATTAATAAGTACTTTGTGGAGTGATGCTTTGAGTCTGAATGCATATCCAGCAACTGCAACCCAGTGTTTAGCATCCATTGATTTTTACATGAATCAAATATTATTATAGGATAGTAGTTTTATTCTGTTGACTACCATGCTTCTGTAATTTTGCTTTACCTTTATATTTTATTGGCATTACTGCTTTTCCAGCTCTTTTATATCAGTTTTTTAATCGTTTTTTATATCATTTACTTTCCTTTTATTCTTTTTTGCCTCTCCTGCCTTCCCCTGGATAGATGGACTCTTCCCCCTTTGGTTTCAAAGTTATAGTTTGTGTGCATGCACGTGTGCTTGAGCACCATTTGCTCTTAACCTAAAACGTGTATGTTTATTTACTTTTGTTGGTTTTAAAAATTTCCCAAAGACTGTACCTTCTCTCATGAGACAAGTGCCTTATTACATTTCTTGTTCTTGTGAGGCCTCCCCTTGCCCACAGAAACTGATGTTATGTGGGGTTTTTAGTTCCTTTTATTATGGATATACTTTCTGTCTTTCCTTTTCTTTTTCTTTTTCCTTTTTCATTTTTCCTTTCTTCCTCCTTCCTTCCTTCTCACTTTCCTGTTCCTGTGGGGTTAGCTTAGAAGACAGCAAGAGATGGTATAATTTATAGTTTCTTTTTAAATGATTAAAGTAAATTAATTACAAATAAAGTTTTGACACTTATGTATGAGCATATAGGAATACTCTTGTAAGAGAAGCACCTTCATTCTCTGTGAACTTGACCGCACGGGACGTGAGTGTAACAGACCATGTGTGAAGGGGCTTTGGGTCCCGCTGGGCGTTCTTCTCTGGTTCCTTCAGGCTTTTGCAGCTGCTGCCATATCTTTAAAAAGGAATTAAGATTACTGACCTTGCAGAGGTTTGTGAACATGGAGGTCTTTGGGAAGCATATAACTAGATAGTAATTGTAAAAAAATATTACATAGAGGGAAATTCTTAATGCCACTGATTAAAAAGTAAAGGTTTAAATGAAAAGTTCGACAGGTTGACTTTAGATCTGGATCACCATAGAATATGATCTTAGAATATACCTTGTGGACCTAATGCATTATTTACGAAAATTTGTTCAGATTTAGTGTAGCAAAAGAAAACCGTATTTCCTAGTCAAAGAGTCGATTAAGATGGCATGTGGGATTTCATTATCATGTGTCTTTTAATATGGAGCAGCTCCTTCAGTCTTTCTTAACCTTGACCTTTTTGATGAAGAAAGATTATTTTGTATAGGGTCCTCCGGTTTGGGTTACAGGTTGGGTTTCAGTGTTAGCCTTGTTCAAGGCACTACCGTTACAGAGTGCAGAGTCTCTCTGGGTAGAGATTTAAATTGTCCTGTGTCACCCCTGGCGGGATGTTTGTCTCTTTCTGGAACAGAAACATAAAAGCGTGGCTGCTTTGGATAGGAGTGGTGTCCAGGGCGTGACTGGAGGGCTTCTCTTGCGTTCTCCAGAGTGGGGGAGAACGGAGGGGAGAGATGGGGGGGGCGGTTCCCATAAGTCTTCTGCCCCACGGCGCTCATCGGAATGACAGAAACTGCCACCAACAGCTGTGTCCATTTGTTCAACTTATTTACCATTTTTATCTCACTGGTCAGATGCTTAATTTTCATCTGAACATTAGAGAGAGAGATGGAAGTCTTAAGGTGGCAGCTGTGTGAAGAACAGCCTGTCCAACTGCGAGATAAACCATGATCCTTAACCCTTTGCCACCCAGCTTGTGTCTGTATCACCTGATTATGTTTTTAAGATGTATTTATTTATTTTTAGAGAGAGGAGGAGAGGGAGAGAGGATCTTTTTTTTTTTTTAAGATTTTATTTATTTATTTGAGAGATAGAGAGAGTGAGAGAGAGAGCCCAAGAGGGGGTTGGGTCAGAGGGAGAAGCAGACTCCCTGCTGAGCAGGGAGCCCGACGTGGGACTCGATCCCGGGACTCCGGGATCATGACCTGAGCCGAAGGCAGTCGCTTAACCAACTGAGCCACCCAGGCACCCGGGAGAGAGGATCTTAAACAGACTCCCCACCGAGCGTGGAGGCCAAGGGCAGGCTTGATCTCACAACCCTGAGATCATGACCTGAGCCGAAATGAGCCAGGTGCGCAACCGACTGAGGCACCCAGGCGTCCCTCACCTGATTATGTTTTTATTTTGTGGCTTCTGAAAAGAAATGGCTATCTAGAAGATCAGATTTTGAACCATAATCCTAGACCAAGTAAGTAAAATTTCCTAGAAACTGTTATAACTAATGTAGAGCAACATAATAGGTTAAGTTACTCATTTCAGGCTTAATAATTGGAGAAGAATATTTGTAGTCTTTGTTGTTCTTGTAGCATAATTTAATGCTGTTTGGTAAATTTAAATAGTGAAACGTCTTGGAAAAGCCTTATTTGAAGCCACGCCTCCCAACCCCCCATCTGAAGTTGTACGGCATTACTAGTGCTGTATGTGGTCCTCTTATTTTGTGATATGACTTGGGTAATTTCAGGAACCCTTTTATTCTAGAGATCAGGAAATTGAAGACCCAGGAGGGCTGAGCTCAACGTGAGCCCTCCAGATTCTCTGCTGATCAAGCAGCAGTTCTGACTGGTAGAGGGACCGGTTCGGACAGTATAGGTCCCTGTTGTGATTGTCACTGAGGGGAAAAAGTACCTGAAAATTGGGTTTTTCAATGAGGACTACTTTGTGTGAGACGTAGTTGTTGGTCTCATGAGCAATGGGACTTGCAGAGTTAACGGTATTAAAAGGTGGCATGACATAGTGAGGCAGCTTCAGAAAAGTCTCAGTTACAGTTGTGGGAGGGCCGAGAATTATGTCAAGATACTGAGAAAACTATAGTTTCTAAATTTTTTGCCAAATGGAATATCTTCTTTAGTAGTAGGGAGATAATAATAAAAAGAATACTCTGAGTGTGGTTAGTTGCAGGCATTATATATCTTGAGGAAAAAGGAGGGCACTTCTAAAATTAAAATGCAGCCCCAAAACGTTTTTATTTTTTATGAATTGGGTTACTCATCATTTTGAATGTTGCCTTCTGCTAAATTATTTCTTTTTTTTCTTTTTTTTTTTTTTTTTTTTAAAGATTTTATTTATTTATTTGAGAGAGAGAGACTGAGAGAGAGAGCACATGAGAGGGGGGAGGGTCAGAGGGAGAAGCAGACTCCCCGCTGAGCAGGGAGCCCGATGCGGGACTCGATCCAGAGACTCCAGGATCATGACCTGAGCCGAAGGCAGTCGCTTAACCAACTGAGCCACCCAGGCGCCCCTAAATTATTTCTTTAACATGAATTGAGTTGACTGTATTTTGTTCAGTCATATTCCTAAATGTTAGATGAGATTCATTTAGTGTTTGAACTTTACATTTTTAGGTATACTATAAAAGTTAACACAGCTGTTGCTTGGAGATGTTGTGTGAATTACTTTGAGAAATAGGGTCAGGATTTAGGTCCCATGCCAGCTTATAGTCAGCTGCTACACATTTAAGAGATTAAGCTAACCCATGAGAATACGGGTAGGAGCATCATACGTTAGAATGTTCTGATTCCACACGTGCGGTATTTTAGGTATCCATTTGTCATGACAAAGCACATTTCATGATTTGGAGACTGGGCAGAAGTCGAGAGTACTTGTCCCTCATTTTGCTGGGTGCTACAGTAAGAGTGACCACCTACCTACTCATGTCAAGATTCATTTCATTAAATCTACTTCAGTTTCATACTTCATCTTGTTAAAATTAATTGATGAGTAGAAAGATTTAGTTTGAATCTTTGTGCCATGATTAACGTGGTTGTTTTAAGAGTGAGTTGCTCCCAAGCTTCAGTGAAATAGATCTGACACTGTATATGTTATTTTCCATATGCCTATTTTTCCTAAATTGTATCAGTTCTGTATATTTGTTTAGTGCATAGTATCTAACCTTCATGGATTATACTTTTAGCAAAGATGTAAAGTAAGAGACATTTACCCCAGTTGACTTCAGATACAAAGTGGCATGTTATTTCTGTAAGGTGATCTCTAATTTAAAAAAGTTTGAAAAGGTTAAATAGTGGTGGGCTGTGGTTCACGTGGATGTTGTACATTCATTTGCTCATCTGGTGTTCAGCAAGTACTTGAATATGCTTCGAGTATTAACACTGTGGGTAGAGGTGATGCAGCTCTTTATGCTGGGACGCCGGGTCTAGTTAACAGATTGTGGGAATACGGTGGGAATCATCTGGGGTAGGGTTGATACCGGAGTTTGGTGGTTCTCGCATACCTATGTGAGGGCTGGTGTGGGAAGTGGCCGGTCTGAGAAGGCAGCTTGGGTGTGACCTGGGAGTACGATGGAGCAGCAGTGCTTATTAACAAGGTGGTCAGATGAAGAAGCCTTTCCGGACGCTCAGCAACAAATAGCACGATTAACAGAATGGAGAGAAGAGACTGTTGCCTCAGTGGGAATGACGGGAGTTAGTAGATTGTCATGATGTAATTTCCCTGAAGAAATTCCAGAAATAGATTTTGTGCCCTGCTTGAAAATGTCGTCACTGAAGTTGAAAAAATAAAGATTGCGTGGCTTGTCACTTTTTACAGCCATTTAAGACCAAATTGCCCCTAAACGTTGAATCTAGCAGGGTACCAGAGAAGCAATGTGCTTGGTTCTCAGGATAATAAACTTGCCTCACCTACACTTTTATTGCATGCATGCCCATTTCAGCTTCTTCAGGTAGATGGAAGAGAAGTTTACAGTTGAGACTGTGTGAGAATCGCAGGTGTGCTTCCAGCAGGTTCCAGCGAACTGTCTTGCCTGCAGGCAACCATTGATCGATAACTCTGCTTTGCCCAGAAGATCAGAAAAGCACAGCATGGAGGCCTTCTCATCAAGCACTTTTTTTTCTTAAACATGTAATAATTACCACTCCACCTTGTTTGAATGTTTTGTAGAGCATAGGACAGACCCTTCTGAAATCTCTGGAGGTAAAAGCGGGCTGCTGGTTTTAAGATGACGGCCAGTAATTCCCTTCGATCATGCTGTGCTATAATTACATTCTGAACACCCTGCCAAAGTGTGTGAACAAAACATCATATGCTAGTGACGCCTAAGTCACTCTTTGCTTTTATCATGTTTGTTCTGTTGTCTCAGTGACACATGACTGCTGACTTCCCATCTATACGTATCATGCCCCCTCTCTGGCCCTGTGGGAGGCTTTGGTGTGAAGGCCTTGAAATTCAGGCTTCCTCCTGGGGCACTACAGCACTCTTGGGTGCTTCTGCCTTTTCGTACTGGGGTACTTGTACCCCCTTGGGGCCAGGCTGTGGGGTGCCAGCGTGTGGAGCAGACCAGGTGAATGTGATATACCTACCTGGAGTGTCCATTTTACTGGAAGATTTTGGAGGAGAGAACATACTAAAACTGGCTGTATGATTGAGTGAATTGCAAAATGTTCATTGAATTTTAATATGAAACTTGCAAGATCTGTGTTGGCTGTAGGCTCTTCAGGGCTCCCAGACTCGTGTAGGGTATGTGTGTTGAAGGTCCACTGTGTGCCATCTCAGATAATGGTCCAGGAATCTTTTCTGGGGCTTGTGTTGGGTGGAGGTCGTATAGTCTAGTTCCCAGAACTGAGGTATGCTGACCTTGTTTGATTTAGCTCATTGTGCTGAGTGATCTGGCCTGTCGTGTGTAGGGGCTGGAGTGCTGGTCTGTGTGGAGGATCCTTCTACAGAAAAGAGGTGAGAAGGTGCTTTCCCAGCTGTGGTGGACAGGCCAGAATTCAGGATAGGATTTCACAATGTAAGAAGTCGTTTTGAGCAGGGGTTGGCAGCTAGTGAATGTTGAGTATTTTTGCCAAACTGTATAAATATCTGGTCTGGACCCATGAATGTCTAAGAAGTACTCTTGGAAAATTAAGGGTTTCCTTAGGATGATAGGAAAACCAGGCTTGCCTCAGCTGGTTATTTTCCAGCACGAGCAGCATCCATTTATAGTCGATGTAGTTTGACTCAGTGTTCAAAGTACTTGAATGTTATATTCACATATATCTTGTTTTAAGTTGACTTTTAATTCATATACTAAAAACAGGAAGGCAACTTGGTAGGACTTGGAGAGGTCATAACCCTTGTTAGGTCACATGCGGTAGCAGCTCATTTTAAACAAGAAGTGAGGGTTGTGTTCCAGCCCCGGAGAGATGCACTAGGCAGCAGCCTTTGAGGCAGGGCACTGGTGACATTTCAAGGCTGTGCTGAATTCCCGAGTCACAGACATCCCCTGTAGCCTCAGTGGCCACACGTGAAGTGAGCCCCACTGAGCACAGATGATAGGGAGTCGGTGACGGTCACCCCACGCACGCACCGGGCTGGCCGAGTGGGGAGCCCCGAGTTTGTCAGGGGATGACTCCGCCCACGGTGCGGACCTTCAGGCGGCTTGTCCACGCGTCACATGCTGAGGGGGCGCTGTCATTGTTCCGTGGTGGTGGAGTGCTCACTTGCGATTCTGGAGCCCCGTTTATTTGCGGCCCTCATTCACCCCAGTGCTGTTGCTGTGGTAGGAAGAGTGGTGAGCATCGTGGGCTACTCACCGTGTGCGACCCCTGGAGCGCATGACGCCCGTGCTCGTGCTCATAGGACTGTTCTCTGACACGGCCGATGCTCTTCGCTCTAGAGGGGAGTGAACTGAGGCTCAGCAAGGCCCAGCGCTGGAAGGGAGGTCCTCTGCGGGCTCCGGTGCATCTAGACACCCGCTCTGCGGGCTCCGGCACTGCTGTGATTTCAGGGAGAGACTGGAAGCCCAACTGCGGGCACTGGGAGGGAGAAGCGCCCAGTTTGTGTATCGATGATTTGGGTGATGGATGTGGACCTCAAGCTAGTTCCGGAAGGAAATCTAAGATCTCGGTGTTACCGGCCTTAACCATGAAACTGATGAGGTGATGTGAATAATAAACTGTCTTTCACAGTTTCCCTGAAAATGACATTAGTTAAGCCAGCAGAAATGTAAATCTGTTTTGTAAAAGTCCTAATTAAAATAACCTTAACTAGAGTCTCCTATGGGGAAATAGTGGGATGGTACATTTTCTGGGTACTATTTGGATGCTTATCCTTGTTCGAAGTGCCGGTGCTGGGGCTGCTGTCAGGCGGCTGGAGAGGGGGCGGTAATCCAGGACAGAAAGAATGCACCAGTGAGTGAGTGGGACAGAAGGAAGAGGGGGCTGGTGGAGATGGTTGGGGGCTGGGCTTTCTACCTGGGCCCAGATAGCAGGGTCTTCGGTACCTTTCCGCCGGGATGGGAAATAGAGGGAGGAGTACACGGGGTGAGGGAAGAAAAGAGGTGGTATTTTGAGGTACGTTTGTGACATTTAGGTGGAAACACATGCTAGGTGGTTGTCTGTGTGGGTTTGGAGCTCAGGAGAGAAGGATGGGCTGTCGCTTCCTTTATGGTGCTTACGGCTACTGTTGGAACTGTGTGTGTGTGGGGGGGGGGCGGGGTGTGTGTGTGTGTGTGTGTGTGTGTGTGTGTGTGAAGGGATTAGTCACTACACTGCTGCCAGACTTTAATTATTTTCATCTACACATTGTTTCAAAACTGATCCAATTTAAAACTTTTAGAATTCTTATTTGAATGAATATGGAGAAATAAAACATGCCAGTCTTTTGTCTTCCCTTTTTATTAACAAAGCTTTAAAAATGTACTGTTCTTGCATAATTTCCATTACAGGTATGAAGTGTGTGCAAAATTAGCTCCTTTATAGAGAACGCCACAGAGGCGTGAATACTTAGTTCAGCTTAGTCCCCCTTCCCCACAAGTTTATTCTGAGCAATTTCAAACATACACAACAGTTGAAAGAATTAATGAAAGAATTATTCAGTGAAAATATGTATACCCACAATCTAGATTCTACCATTAACATTTTTTAACATTAACATTTTTTTAACATTCTTCAGGATTTTGGTTTTCAACAGTGTGAAATTTATATATTGATTGGATTTTGGCACAAATGTGAAGAAAAAGTATGTGTGTGGGTATATATATTTTCTTTTTTTATCAAGATATAATTGACATATTGGTTTCATATGTACAGCATATAGTGATTTGATGCTTATGTTCGGAACTGATCATCACAGTAAATCTAGTTAACATATGTTACTGCACACAGTTACAAATATTTTTGTCTTATGAGAACTTTAAGATCTACTGTTGTACCAACTTTCAGATATACAAGACATTTTTACTAACTAGATTTGCCATGCTACACTTTGGACCCCCAGGACTGATTTTCTAACTGGGAGTTTGTGCCTTTTGACCCCCTCCATACCCTGCTCCTCCCGACCCCCCCCACCTCTGGCAACCATCTGTGTGATCATTAATACTTTCCTGGACTTGCTTCATCACATGCCTGTCCATTTATCCATTTACAGATATGTGTGTGTGTATAAATTATTGATTGAGATGAATGTCCAAGAAGTAAGGGACAGTCACCAGTGCACGGTGTTTTAGGTATTCAGTATGTATACCATTAACCAGGGCCCAGTAATAGTTTTCCTTCCTCTTGTGGCAAAATATACACAGTGAAATAAACCGTGGGGTGAGTTGACAGATGCACACACCCATGTAACCCAAACCCCTTTCAAGACACACAACATTGTGGGGAAGAGGGTGTCATCCTGGCTTTCATCCTTCTCCCCTGACGGATAACTGCTCTTCTCCTCACTTTCTACTATCAAGTCACGTTTCCGGTTCTAGAACTTCATTTGTTAGGAGTCTCGGAATGCGGACTTGCGTTTAAGTCTTCCTTCACGGCGAGTATTGCAGGTCCCAGTTGTTTTGTTTTCTTGCTCGGTGCTAGGGCATCGTGTGAACGGACCACAACTACCCGTTGTCCTGTTGTGGTGGTCTGGGCACTTACCAGGTCTGTTAGCCACCCCAGCGCGGGGGCAGCAACTGACGCGGCCATGCTGTGTCCACACAACCGTGTTGCGTCTCACTTCCAGTCCTGTGTTGTGTAAGTTACGGGAGAGAGTCCACACTTGACTGAAACAGGCTTTGTATTAGAGGCTAATGTAAGTGTTCCGAACACGGGTAAGGTGGGCGAGGCCCAGCTAGGAGTTCAGGAAGTCAAGTGTATGAAATGTATTTCAACTTAGAGCATTTTCAACTTAAAATGGGTTTATCAGTACGTAACCCCATCCCATCATGAGTCGAGGAAGATCTGTATTTAGTGGTAGTTTTAAAAACAGATCCTGGATACGTGCCAGATTTGTTTTGTATTTTTTTCTTCTTCTCTGCTCCTTGCCTATACATTCCCTCCACCCTCCCTTCTTCCTTTCTTCCTGTAACAACTTTATTGAGCTATAATTAATATTCATACATACACAGTTTCTTAAAGGTGTATTTTGATGAGAGTAAATTTTAATTGCCGACTTCCTCTATGATTTTTGCTGAAACTTTGCCTGCACCCAGTTCATGGGGACACTCTCCTATTTCCTTCTAAAACCTTTCTGAGTTTAGCTTGTATGTTTAAGTTCATGATGTGTCTTCAACTATTTTTTTTTTTGCGTGGTGTGAGGTATGGATTGACATTCGTGTTTTTTTGTCCTCTGGTCCCGATTGTTTCTGAAGAGAAGTCCATGGTGTCTGAATTGTTCCTGTATGTGATGTTTCATTTTTTTCTGGTGTTTCAAGCCCTTCTGTTTATCTTGGACTATAATATGCCTGTGGGTGGTTACGTCTGTGTTTTTTTTTTTGTTTCTTTTTTTTTTTTTTTTTTTTGGTCCTGGACTCTTCCTGCATGTATGTTAGACCCGCTGCTACTCCCCACAGGTCCCTGAACCACTGCTTGTTTTTTCCCCCAGTCTCTTCTCCTCTCTCATCTTTATATTGGGTTATCTCTACTGATACATTGTAAAGTGTACCAATTCTTTCCCCTGCCATCTCCATTCTGTTAAGCCATCCAGAGAATTATCATCTTAACAATAAAGAAAAAAATATTTTTTGGTAGTGGAAATTTCTCGCTGGTACTTCCTGTCTTTCCATTGTAGGCACATGTACTTTATGTCATTGAACACGTCTTAGGAGCTGCTTCAGTCCAGCACTGCTCACCTTCATCTTGTGCTTGGGCTCTCGTATCTGTCCCTTCTGTGGACTCCGCTGTGCATTTTCACGGACTGACGGACCTGGTTCGGGATACGCTGCAGAGCCTCTGGCCTCTGTTGCGGCGCTCTGAAGGGTGTTGGTGATGCTGCTCCTGCAGGCCGGTAGCTTGGCTGAACTTAAACTGCACGTTCAGTCTCTCTGGCAGCCGGTGGTGTTTCAGTTCCAGCCTGTCAGCCTTAGCTGGGCGCTCTGCTCAGAAAGTGCCGGCACATGCGTTGTTGTAGGGCTCACCAGGAGATGTAGGCAGAGTGTGTACGCCGAATCTAGCCTGCCTTCCTCCACCCGCTTTGTTTCCCTAGAATTATCCTCCACCTTTCCAGCACCTTGGATTGCCCTCAACTCTATAGCTTTTGCTTCTTTAAACTAGAAAGACTGGCATTCTCTGTTGGGGTACATCTGCCACGGAGCACTGACTCTGGGACCTGTCCTCAGGCTGAAAGCTCTAAAAATCAGGGGTCTCTTCCCGTAACGTTCCTTTTCTTACCAGAGCTGACTCCCTTCCCATCGTTCTTCAGCACTTTGAGATTGTTGTTCTGTACATCTTACCCAGAGTTTATGGCCTTATCAGTGGGAGGGTCATTTGGGAAGGAGCTCATGTGGCCGTTACTTGGCCAGAAGCACAGCCCTCCTGGAATAGATTTTTGTGGGGGAAAAAGTTTTGAGATCCTACAGTATTCTGCCTCAGTTCTTTCTTAATCTCATGTGGTACCTGTTTTTTTCCCTATTCACACATGTTCACTGAATTATTACCTCAGGAAATTAATAACCTTCCAAAGTGAGACTATAAAGAGAAATAAGTGAAACCCCATCCACCCCTGCCCCACACCTGTTTTTACTTCCAAGTCTGGCCTAGCCTGGCCCTGTCTGGAGTCTTTATAGCTAAAATCAGCCATACTTGCTATTTTTAAAAATTTTTTTTAAAGATTTTATTTTTAATCTCTATGCCCAACGTGGGGCTTGAACTAACACTCCTGAGATCAGGAGTCATGAGTCACATGCTCCTCTGACTGAACCAGCCAGGCATCCCCTGGGTATTTTTAACTCAAGCAGTGCTTGGAAGTACTTTGGGCTGCTTTGCTATATAACCTGATGAAAGGAATGTGAGGCAAAAAGCCTCAGGAAAAAGGTGAAATATTTCAAGCTCTAATCAGTTGTTGTGAGAATAATTTCTTGTTAATGGGAAGATTTGCTAGGACAGTGAAGGTATGTGTTGCCAGGTGAAGTGTCTCCACATATTTTTCCCTTCTGTGATTGTTTCTAAATGTCTATACTTTGTGTGAGCTCTCATGCTGTTAATGAGGTTTTAGGTTTGCTGGTGCATTGAGAATTGATCTTTGACACTGCAAGTTCAATTTAAGGAGATGGGGGGCTAGCTAAAGAATATGTGCCCTGTGTGTCTTTCATCTGCTAAGTGCCATGGGGCATATGAGTTTGAGATTATCTTGGCTTTTAAGAAATACTTTGTACATTTGTGCTAAGAGAATAGATCTTAAGAGTTCTTATCACAAGAACAAATATATTTAACTATGTGTGGTGATGAATGTCAACTAGATTTATTGTTGTCACTTTCACCATATATACAAATACTGAATCATATGTACAGCTGAAACTAATATAATGGGGGAAAAGTTTAAGGTCTTAGGGACAGGCAAGAGGGTGTCCGGTCCGTGTGGTATAATAGTTATTAATGGCTGTACAATAAAATTACAGCAAAACTTCAGTGGCTTAAAATAATACATGTTCAGGGCGCCTGGGTGGCTCAGTTGGTTAAGCGACTGCCTTCGGCTCGGGTCATGATCCTGGAGTCCCGGGATCGAGTCCCGCATCGGGCTCCCTGCTCGGCGGGGAGCCTGCTTCTCCCTCTGACCCTTCCCCCTCTCATGTGCTCTCTGTCTCTCTCATTCTCTCTGTCTCAAATAAATAAATAAAATCTTAAAAAAAAAAAAATACATGTTCATTACCACACGGTGTCTGTGGATCAGGAATCTGGGTACGAGTTGTTCAGCAAGTGCCGTCAAGATGCCGGCCAGGGCTGCAGTCCTGGCCCAAGTCACCCCTGGGAAATCTTCTAGGCTTATTCACAGAGTTACTGGTTGGATTCAGTTGCTTGTGGGCTGTTGGACTGAGGGGTCAGTTCCTTCCTGGCGGGTGGCCTTGTCATGTGGGCCTTCCCCACAAATGGAAGCCACTGTTTCTGTAAATTAACCTTGGAAGTGACATTCCATAACTTTTGCCAAAGAACAGAAGCAGGTCTCTGGGTCCTGCCCAGAGACAGTGGGAGAAGATCACACAAGGGCATGAGTAGCGGGAGGTGGGGGGCACTGGGAGCCCCCTGTCTGGTCGTTGTTGGAAGGAGGTAAGGAGATGTGAATTGTTTCTCATAGTGTGTAGTTATAGCAGGGGCAGGAAATGTACACGAGCGAGAGATTTTAAAGCCTGAGTTTACAACAAGGAAGCAATGGGTCGTCAGTAACAACCCAAACAGAAGTCTTATAGAAAGAAAGAAATCAGAGTAGCAGAGTATCTCAAAGGAGAGTACAAAACTTTAATTCTTATTATAACAAGTTAGATTCATTCTAGAAAATACCATCTTTGTTTTCATTATTAATACTGATTTCCTAAAACGTGTTAAGATACAACCTTTAACCAAATGCAAGTAAGATTAATAAATAGAGTTTTATTCTTTGATGGACAAAAGATACTTTCTTACATTTCCTTAATAGCTAAAGCTATTATATATTTCTTTTTCATTGTGGCAAAATACACATAACTAAATTTACCATTTTAATCCTTTTTCGGTGTAGAGTTCAGTGGCCTTAAGTACATTCACATGATTATGTAACCATCACTGCCATCCATCTCCAGAACTTTGTCATCGTCCCAAACTGAAACCTGACCCATTGAATCACTCCTCACTTGTCGCCCCCTCCAGCCCCTGGCAAGCACTGATCTCCTTTCTGTCTCTGTGAGTTTGACCGCTCTGGGTGCCTCACATAAATGGCATCACACAATATTTGTCCTTCTGTGTCTTGCTTATTTCACTCAGCATAATGTCCTCAAGGTTCATCCATGTTATAGCAGGTGTCAGGATTTCCTTCCTTTTGAAGACTAATATTCCATTGTATGAACAGTTGACCTTGAACAACATGGGGTTAGGGTGCTCTTCCCTTGCGCAGTCAAAAATCCATGTATAACTTCTGACTCCAAAAAACTTCACTACGATAGCCTCCTGTAGACCGGAAGCCTTACCGATACCATGAACAGTTGATGAGCACATATTCTGTATGTTCTATGAATTGTACACTGTGTTCTCACAATAAAGTAAGCTGGAGAGAAGGAAATGTTGAGGAACTCATAAGGAAGAGAAAACACTTGCAGGACTGCACTGTGTCCATCAGAAATCCACATACAGTTGAAACCCATGTTGTTCAAGAGTCTGTTGTATCCAGGTTCTCTTCCCTTAGCTTCACGTTAAGTAGAACATGAAGAATAATGTGGAAAGAGGAGAACACTTTGAGGAGGTAGTTTTATGAACTAATGTAATTGATTGTTAGACTCTGTTATTCAAGTAGAGTGGTCGTGAGTCGTTGCTCTGAACCCCACTTCTGCCCCGTCTCAGTTCCCTACGTGTAAGAGGGGGAGGTTGACAAGTATCTACCCAGTAAGGATGGTAAATAGATAAACGAATTAATAAAGGCAAAGCGCATAGGACAGTGTGTGACACTTTGTGATGTATTCATATAGTCATGTTTTTATTAGTGTCATTTTCTCCACAGCACTGGCTCAGTAATTAATGATCTCTGTCACCAAAATGTCTCTGGGTTTTAGTTCTTTGATGATGTAAAGTGATTTGGATTCTTTATGACCTTGACTTTAAGAGGGGATGTGTCAGCCTGTACTAGATACCAGAGAGTGGTGCCATTAGTACATTTTCCCTCCTTGATTTTGTTAGGATTTAAATATTTGTCTATAGATAGTTGTAGAGCACAGTCTCCTGAAGCAGTTGGTTTTAATTTTTAGAAAAATACCATTTGCTTTACTTTGGGTACCTAGTCGTCTTGTGTACCCTGGGGAAGGCAGGAGGGCTTGAATTTGCCTGCGCTCCTTCGCAGTGAGGCCCGGTCTCCTTCCGTGTGCCCAGCCTGAGTCGTGCACTGAGGCAGGCTCCCATCCGGGCTCTTTCCCGTCCTGCTGCTCCCATAACGTCGGCGCAGCTCAGCTTCATTTTCTTCTCTCCCCACAGACTCCTGTAACTCCTGTCCTTGCTTCCTCCTCCCGTGTGGTTCTGAGCACTCCAGAGCTGGGCCTTTTCATTCGCTTTGCTGCTCTCTCTCCAGCTGCGCTGTGGACCGAGCCGGGTTCTTCTTGTCGCATTGATAGGATTGTGCACGTTCTAGACTTGCTCAAGTAAGAGCTAGTCATAATTAAAGCCAGATAGTCCATAGGGATTTTGGGGGCTGCCCTCCTTACTTCTGAACACACACAGCTGCATGCAGTGAGTGCCTCCTCGAAGGTACTTTTTCTACATTTTATCCAACTCAATGGTTTCTCCCCATTTTAAGAGATTTTTTTTTCATCCTACAGGATAACCTAACAAATTTGCTGAAACATTTTCTAAAACATGCTGTTTTGCTTTAGATAGACTGATCATTTCCTTTGGTGACTGTGGATCAGTTATTATACTAGATTGCATTTGGACTTCACACATGAACATAGATGTTGCGGGATGAAGGGTTTGGTGGTGACATGTTGATGTTTTCCCTTTTTAACTTTAGTATTTCTTAGAAGAGTGGTGTACGCCTGTGTGGTCTTTACAGGAAGTTTTGCCTTTCTACATATGCGGAGCTGCTGCCTCCCAGATGGTTTTCTTGTCTTGCAGAAAACAGATTGTCTGCTGCCCTTCCTTGTGTTTGTGTTTGTCAGCATTCACCTCCTTCCTGGGTCCCTCAGCGGCGCCTGTTACTAGCAGGCAACTTTCCTTCTGAGTCTTGTAAGGTGGTTCTTTTTTTTCCTGGATGGAATATGAAGGAGAAGAGCTTCATCAGCATTTCATAAATGTGCCCCGTAGTGGAAGCCCTCAAATCCGGTGTGACTTGTCCTGGTTGTGAAGGTTGGGTCACTGAACTCGTTCAAGTTTGGTGTCCTTAAAAATGATTTATGCCTTTAAACGCTTCAGTCTCCTTTATAGTATATATGTTAATTCTGTAGCCTTTTACTCGTAAGCTTTACTGTTGGTGTGGTGATGAGAATTCTACATTATTTTTCTTTCCTAAGGCAGGCCCGTGTCTTATCTTGAGTTGCAGCTTTGGTTTCTTGGAAGTGGAGGGAGAACAGAGACGCACACGAAGTCTTCTGACTGTAGACCTCACCAGACCTGGCCGAGCCCTCCACCCTTTATGTGTGGCTCACAGCTCTTCAGTGACTCTAACCTTGGGAGAAACTTTCCAAAACATTGAACGTAATTTCATAGAATTTCTATATACTCACACGGTATCAGTTTAGTAAATTGTACAATCAGAGTGAACACACTCGGTCACAAATGCAGCTGACTCTTGGTAAGTGCACTGGCCACCTGCTGGGAGCAGAAGAGCATAGGGCCATGGCTTTTGAGTGCTGATGATGGTGTTATTGATGGGTATTGATGGTTGTCCATTGGGACGTTGGAAGTCAGAAAGGGGACTTTCCCTGGCATATTTTGGGGTTCTTACTCAAAGCTGGCAGTAAAAAGACTCAAAGTCTTTTTACTTCTTGCAGTTACTGTCTCTCACTGCTTTAACCAGTCTTCACGAGGGGAGAAGAAAAGATACAGTGGCAGCCCTGCAGGGGTTTAACATGACGCCGGTGGAGAGGTGATGTGCGGAGTGTGTTTTGAGAACACAGAGAATGAGTTCTTTTGGGGGTGTGGGGCAGGAAAAGCTTTCAAGAAGATGTGACACTTGGGTTTAAAATGTGGGGGACGGCTGAGTATTATTAGGCAGAAGGTATTTGGGGAAGAGGAAGCGTGCAGATGGGTGGAGGGAAAGGCAAGGGCAGGGTGTGGACATATGGACAAGTACAGCATAATTGTCACTGTGGTGTTGGGGTTTGGAAGGTTTGGAGCACTGACGTGCCCCCAGCACTAGGATGCTGGAATGGTACCCGGCACTCATCAATAAGTATTTGAAAGAAAGATAGGATATTAAGGAAGACAGTGGACCTTGTCTGCCGTGTTTGGAAGCCAGAGTCTATCCTGAAATGAGTCTTTGGAATGTCTTCACCCGGAGAGTGACATGATCCAGTTTGACTTAGAAAAAGGGGGAGGGAGTAAGAGTGCAGTTAGAAATACCAGTTAGGAGATTGGTGAAATAATCCAGTAAAAAACTAGGGAGGGCCCAGAGCTTCTGAGCATTGTGACGCAAAGGGGAGGGAGGGAGGGAGGAAGGAAGGAATGAAGGAAGGAAGGAAGTCATGAGAAATTAGGATTGGCAGGTTGTGATGACTAGTTGAGGGCCTGGGCAGATGAGGGTGCGGGGGCGGGGGGAGGTTCTGGAATGACCCCTGGGTTTGCAGGGTGGCCAGATCCCGCAGTGGTGAACTGAGTGTGATTTGTGATTCTATGAGCGCTTTACACCATATAGAACACGCTATTTATTGTTTACTTCCTATTAGGGGAAAATATGTTTATTATTCCAGTTGGGATGCATAATCTTTTATAACTAGATGGCCTAGCGCCCATTCATTCTGTGCCCCAGGCCTGTGCACTATGGGTGTGAGCAGTGTCTGTGGCATTGAACTGAAATCTAACATGGTTTTACTCTAAGTGTCTTTAATGCTGGGAATGTTATAACATTTCAGACCTGAGCAAAAGTTGATATCAGTGCATAAGATGGAAATCCTATCTTTAAAATTCCCAACTTTCTTGTCTAATTTTATTTAATATTTTATCTTCTGAATTACATCTTAGTTTGTGGAATGACTCAGTATCACAACAGACAAGATGTGAATTCTCCTTCTGAAGGTGGTTGGTAGTATAGTAGAGGTTGTGCAGACCTGGGAAGTTTACCACAGGTGAGCCTCTGTGGGGCAGTAAGTAAATAAAAGAGCAAAATTAGTATCAGGAAGATGAAGTATAGTCAGCCATGTGTACCAATGGCATTTGGTCATAAAGTGAAACTGATTTCGTTCCTGATCTTCACAAAACTACAGTAATTTACTAATTTAATCTCGTGTGCAGTTCCTTTACTGACTCAGAATGTTGAAGACTCTGACTAGCTGTTTATTTTTTAGACTTGTTACAACACAGATAGAAGGCTGTTTAGAGGATCATAACATTTGTGTCTCTTTTGCTGTGCTTGTTAGATCTGCATTTTCTTAAACATTTTTTGTTTCTTTTTGACTCTTCAGTAGCTGTGGTACTTAAATCTTGCCTGCCTTCCATTTCACTTTTCCCTGAGAAACTGTGCATATATATATAATTTCAGCAGTTTGCAAGCTCAGCCGTTGACTTTCTCAGCTAAAAATCCTAGAGAAAGCTGGAAATTCTTATCAGAAGAACCTGTAAGCTGTCTGTCATCGCTCCATCGCTCGCACACACCTCAGTATGCGGGTGGCTCTGTTGGGACCGAGGCCAGTCTTACTTTAAGGCCCTTGTTAAGTATTTCACCAGGACCAGGGAGAAATGGGGGGAAGTGGCCTACGTAGAGAATTTTAGAGAAAGCTAGTTGTTACATTTACATTTACATTACATTACATGATTTTTATTTTGAGATTTTTAAATTCCAAAGTATCCTCATTTTAGTAAGTTGATGTGGTGTTTCCTCCCTCCCCCATCTCCTCCCTGGCAGGTAGACCAAAATATTGCCAACCAGTTCTATATTGATTCCTGCAGCCTATTTTTGAAGTCTGTGGGTTCATGAAATCCAAAACTGGGAGCCACTGGCCTGTTTTATGCACACCTGTAATCAGAGTTGATATATGTGTGGTTTTCTTCTCACACCAACCGCCACTTCTTTCCAGTACCAACTGACACTCTCTGGAGTTAGCGTAGCCACCACAGGTTAAGGGCTCAGTCCCCTGGGACTGGCCCCACTTCAGGGACCAGCTGCTGATGGGGTACTTAGGCTACCCGCACATTTAATGCCTAGCTGACCACAAATTCTGATGTTCCTCCCACCTCCCTTCAGGTTCAGTAATTTGCTAGAACAACTCCTAGAACTCAGGAAACTGCTTTGCTTACTGTTACTGTTTTTGTTTGTTTGTTTTCAGTAAAGGATATAATTTAGGAACAACTGGGTGGAAAAGACACATAGCGCAAAGTATGGGGCAAGCACAGAGCCTCCATGCCCTCAACCGGCTTGCCACCCCGCCAGCCCTGTGGTGTGAACTCGTTGGGGTGTTTTGATGGAGGGTTCATTATGTAGGCATGATGGAGGACACTATTGCCCATTGGTGAGTGAACCCTATCTCTGGCCCTTCTTCCCTCCCCAGAGGCGAGGGGTAGGGTGGAACTGAAAATTTCCACCCTCTAAGCATGGCGTGGTATTTCTGGTAGCCAGCCCCCATCTTGAAGCATAGAGCTGTTGATGAGCACACCCGAGACACTCTTACTGCCTGGGAGACCCCAGGGGTTTTAGGATCTCTGTGCCTGGAGCTGGGACAAAGCAGGTAATTTCTTTTACAACACAGATGTCTGTCTAGTGAGGAGAGGTTCTTAGATGCTGTGGAATGGAATTGGAAGGACTTGGCTTGCATTTGTCACTGAGGACCCCAGCGGGTGATGCTGTCCCTTCTTGTCTGGGCCTTGCTGTGGCTTCTAGGACAACAGAGTTATTCAGGCATAACCTGTCCCTCACAGCTTGCCACACAGCCTTGTTACTTTTTCTTCTCTTTAATCTTTGGCTTTTCTTTGTGCTTCTTGGCTTCGCTTAGAGCTGGGTTTGTATTTTTAGCATCTCATTTTGAAGATTTCTTTTCATCTTCATTAGAAAACTAGTCAACTAATTTTGGCATTTCTGTCCTCTCTTGGCTGCTTGGATGTGTCTCTTTGTCTTTGTTTCTGTGGTGATAGCTTTCCCAGGGAAATGGAAGTGACCAGACATTTGATTGCTAAGTAGTTTGTATGTATCTTGATTAATCAAGGATTAGTTAAAGCTGTTGAGTTAACTGTGTGCTTCACTATTTGGAATGTCTCCAGCAGCCCACTCCAGAGCAATGGTGGAGAAAAATGGAGGAAAAAGTGGGGACAGTATGTCTAACTCTCTTGGTTTTAGATTTCCTATGTGTATTTAAAAGGTTTGTTTTGTTTTGTTTTGGTTTGGTTTTTTTAGTCATGGAATGACTTAATTACAGCAAAAGGGGGTTTATTGCTTTGGGTTCTATGATCCCATGGGACTTCTGGAGGAGACATTGTATTATGAATCTTAAGAAACGTGTCCAAAATACTAATTTTTTTGAAAACTGGAAAATACTGTTTTGTTATTTATGATTAGTAGTAGATTTCTTTCTTGGATGATATGTTGTAAGGGGCACTTTGCCTTAGCTTGTTTCACATAATCTTTGTGTGAGGTCCTGAAAATGCTGTCACTTCACAAGTATTTCTCTTGTGAGTGATGAAGAGATTTCAACTTCTGTGCTGACAAATGCTCTTTAATCAGGCATTTAGAAATAATTCAAGCTTTTGTCATTAACTTGTTTTTATTCCCAGGACTAGTTTACCAAGAAATTTCAGTGCAACATAAAAATTTAGACAGTACCACTCTATTTCAGTGTGTGTGCTGCACAAATATTGTTATGAGTTAGTTTTTGTAAAGTTTCTCTGATGGAAAATTAGAAATAATCATGTTCTGAAGTGACTGTTGCTCAGCGCTGTGACCCCTGTGGGTCTCCCCTGTTCTTCTGTCATCAAGTCACGTGACAAGAGTAAACCACAGGCTGTTGAGGGATGGGGCAGGAGTGTGAGGAAGAGGAGAGGGCCTGAAAGTGACTTTTTGTTTTTGAGGACATTGGCCAAGAACCCACATGATTAGTTGTTTAAAATCTTTGAGGCTAAAATTGGTAGATGAGTGGTGCTTTTGTTAAGGATGGGGTTGGATGAGCTACTTGGGGGCATCTCCATTAACTTCTGCTTTAAGCATCAGGTAAGTCTTCACTGTGGAGATTGTGTTATTTTAGTTGGGTCAGCACAACATATCTGTTTTCTTCTGTTGCTCACTCTTGGTATTTGATTCTTTAAAAAATAAGATATGGTATGAAGTAATAAACTACAAATAAGCCTTTTTTTTTTTTTTTTTTTAAAGATTTTATTATTTGACAGAGAGAGATAAAGCGCTGAGCAGAGAGCCCGATGCGGGGCTTGATCCCAGGACCCTGGGATCATGACCTGAGCCGAAGGCAGACACTTCACCCACTGAGCCACCCAGGTGCCCCTCAAATCAGTCTTTTTTCCCCTAGTAGTAGTATAGAATATTTAAAAGATGAACCTAGTACTTAATAGGAAATTAAGATCATCTCTACATTTTATTTCTGTATCTCAGGCTTACTTGGTAACAAATAGTTGAAACAAAGCTGAGATTTAGATTCTAGCATAGAAATAGCCTTTCCTTTAATATTTGTCTATGAAGGTTAGAATTAAAACTCTAGAAGGATCTTTAGAAATTATCTCATTTTTACATGAAGAAATTCAGGACATAGGATGTTGTCTTGCCGAAGTGGAAACAGGGACTTAGTTCCATTGCCACATCCATTGTTTGTTAGTGGCCACTCCATATTTCAAGGGGAAGATAGAGCTTATCAAAATTTGTTTTGTAGAACTTGAAGCAAGCCTGATGGTAAAACTACTCTTGCCAGTAAAGAGTGGGTAACCACAGGTCACCAGTATTATAAACAGATGTGCAGTTGAACAAATGATGGTTAATTTATACTTGTAGTTGTATTCAGTTTCATGAGCGTGTTAGATACTCAATGTATTCAGTTAGAAAACAGTTCTCGTGTTGCTTTCTCTGTGCTCTTCGTGGATCCGGGCCTCCTATGGTCCCTCATCATACTTCGGTTTTTGGTCTCTTCTCCCCATCAGGCTCTGCCCATAAAGGCAGGAAGCCGTTGTCTTTCTTGTTCCAGCACCCAGGAAAGCACTGATTGTTGGCTAACTCTGTATAGCTGTTTGGGAAACTTAGCATATTTCAAATATCTTAAGTTTGCGTGTTTTATTTTTTGCAGTGAACAGAGTATCTGTCAGGCAAGAGCTGCTGTGATGGTTTATGATGACGCCAACAAGAAGTGGGTACCAGCTGGCGGCTCAGCTGGGTTCAGCAGGGTTCACATATACCACCACACAGGCAACAACACGTTCCGAGTGGTGGGCAGGAAGATTCAGGACCATCAGGTAAGGATCTGCTAAATCCTTACTGAAAGTTGTCTAGAATCACAAAAGGACGTGTAAAATAGTAAACTGAATTCGTGCTTTGCCGGTGCACTCAGCATATTCTGTGTGGGAGAACTGGGTACTGGTTTGCCTTCCTAAGGGTGAGGATTTAGAGCTAATTGCGCAAAAATATAAGTAAGACTTTAAATTATGAACATGCATGAGGTCTTCTGGCCTGCCAGCTAACTAGGTTTGGGAATCTAAAGTAAATTTAGGACAAACAAAAATGTGAAATACCACTTAAGGAGCAGACTGTATGTTTAAGGAATTGATGTCCTGCCGAAGGTGTGGGGCTAGCGGAAGGAGTTGAAAGTGTAAATAATTTCAGAAAATACTGTTGAATTCATGTATGATAGAAAAATTGTGGTATTAAGGTTGTTGGAATAGTTAGGCTTTTGCGATGCCTATCTAGGATGAAAACTAAGCTTTTATTAATTCCCTGACCTGGATTTCTCAGAAAGGTCACTGAATTTATCAGATGAGTTGATTTCTTGGGCCTTAACAGACCAGGAGCAGTAGATAGAGGAAAATGTAGATGGGGTCTTACTAGCATTAAGTATATGCTAATAGCAGCAAGAACTTCTCTGAAGGACAGCTTTATGAAATACTTTTGGTTCCGGTAAGATGGTGGAATCAACCAGTGTTAGCCACATGCAGGAAAAATGGAACAGATTTCCAGCTGAGCCCTTAACTGAAGAAAGACAGGTCTCCACTGGGACACCCTGAGGTGTCGTGTGCAGCTGGACACTGCAGCAGCCCTGTGTTTTAGGGTGGCGGTTATAAACTGCGAGCACCTAGGGACTCAGGTTCGTCATGGGTGTGTGCGGTGGCTGTGGGCCTGTGAGCCGTCAGGCTCAGACCACAGTTTGTGTGCAGGGCGGGGCTCCACCCCAGCCCGCACACCGTCAGCCTGGGAGGCAAAGGCGTGTGTGGCTTTCTGAAAGATGGGAGCCTCCAACTTCATTTACACAACCATGGTCCGGAAATTAACGGACACTGGTGACCCTCCTGGGACACCTTGCAGAAACGCATGCAGTGTGGAGTCGTTCCGCGGATAGAGCAGTTCCCCCGCTTAATGCAAACTGCCCAGCCTGCCCCCCTTCCTGCCTTCGCAGGGTCCCTTCTCCCTCTGTTGGCCACCCTGAACCCCACCCTGCCCTGTTCTTTCCCTCCTCGGTCTCCCCCTCCCGCTCTCCGCCCCATTGCTCAGCCCTTCTCTGGTCCTCAGTCTGTGTACCAGGACCCTTCGCTGCTGGTCGGGAATCCAGGTGCTGCAGAGGGCTCTCCCTCCGGCACTGTGTCCCCACATGAGTCAGGCCCAAGACAGATCAGACACTCCCAAAGATGCTATTACAGAGAAGAAAGTGAAGACTGCACAACTCAAACTTGCTAGAAATGGCTCAGCATTTTTAATACAACATGTCAAACCAGTACGATACATTTGGTAAATTTGATGCATTGGTCATTTCATAGTACTGATGAACGACCCTAAAAGTATCTAAATGTTGGTAGAAAAGAAAATGACTATTTAAAAATAGTTGGATTGAATTGTTATATTGTACACCTGGATATTATTATATAAATATAATGTTATGTATCAGTTATGCCTGAATGAATGAAAAAAATAATTAGAAATATGTCAGGAAATTTTCATATGAAACACTGAAATTTTTATTCGTAAGTAAACTATGACTTCTAGTTTTGATAAATGGAATGTTTTTCTTGGAATGTGTGGAAATTTTAAAAAAAACTTCTAAATAATTTGTGACACTAAGATGAAATTATGAAGATTAAAAAATGTTTAGAAAATAAAAGACTTCGACTGGAGTGACAGAATGTTACATGTAGAAACCGGTAAAACATCTAAGCTGCTCTTTGGACAGATCTTCATGGCATGTAATGAGCTTGACCCAAAGAAAGCAGGAGGAAATACTAAAAATAAAAGGAGATATTAAATAAAAAAGAAATGGAAATTATTAACACAAAAGCGTTTCATTGAATGGAAAAATAGGCAGAATCAAACAAAAAATGAAAAGTTATAAATAAACAGTATTAGGATTAAAAAAGATTGTTATAGTAAGGAAATCAATTATAATATTATGAACAGCTTTTCTGCTTCTTCCTCTCCCAGTCCCCCTGCTTGTGTTCACTCTCTTGCTGTCTCTCTGTCAAATAATTAATAAATAAAAATCTTAAAAAAAATATTATGACCAGCTTTAGCCAAGAAATAGGTCATCTTGTAGAAAATATAATTTACCAAGGCTGGCAGAAAAATAGAAAAACAGCCCGACAATCATAAAATATATCAATAATTAATAGTCTGCCCCCAAAATCTAAAAAACAAGGAGGGAGGGTGTCCAGAGCTTTATAAACAAAATCTAAAAACCTTTAAGATATTACCTGTTTTATACAGACGGTTCTAAAGAATAGTATTTTATGAGGCTACTATAATTTTGATACCTGCAACATAGAACAATTTGAGAGAGGAAGATTATAGGCCAGCCTCAGTATGAGCATTGACCTATAGATATAAAAGCCCTCAGTAAGATACTAGCAGACCTAATGCAGCAATCTATATGGAAAAAATTACCACCTCTTGACCAATAAGGTTTGTCTCCATCTCAGTAATGCAAGCCTAGTTTAACATGAGATAATTAATTAATGTAATTTACCAGGAAAAAGCCTATAAAAAAGAGAGAGATTCAGAAAAAGCATTTTATAAAATCCATACATAATAATTTTCAGCACATTTGGCATAAAAATGAATTTTCTTACACTAATAAGGATGCATAGTATAAACATACATCCAACATCTTACAGGATGGTGTAATGTTGGAGGGGATTACCATGAGACTCGGGAATTACTTGGGGATTTCAGCTTTAATCATTTGCATTTAGCAGTGCAGAGGGGGAGGTAACCTAGTGATAGGAAGATGAAGGAATCCAAGCTCTATGGTTTGGAAAGGAGGAAACAGAGCTGACCTTATTTCTTGGTGATACAGTTGTCTACATAAAAAATCCCAGGAGCGGGCGCCTGGGTGGCTCAGTTGGTTAAGCGACTGCCTTCGGCTCAGGTCATGATCCTGGAGTCCCGGGATCGAGTCCCGCATCGGGCTCCCTGCTCGGCAGGGAGTCTGCTTCTCCCTCTGACCCTCCTCCCTCTCATGCTGTCTCTCATTCTCTCTGTCTCAAATAAATAAATAAAATCTTTAAAAAAAAAAAAAAAATCCCAGGAGCATCTGCAGATGAGATATGAGAACTAATAAGATTGTTGAGTATGTTTGCTGGATAAAAGATCAGTTTATAAAAATCACTAGTATTTTTGTGTACCTAGCAATAAACAATTTGAAAATACAGCTGACCCTTGAACAACATGGGGGTAGGGGTCACCACCTCCTGTGCAGTTGAAAATCCATGTATAACCTTCTACTCCCCCAAAGCTTACCTGCTAATATAGCCTACAGTTCACCAGAAGCCTCACTGATAACATAAATAGTTGATGGACACGTTATCTTGTATGTTATGTGTATTAGGCATTGTGTTCTTACAATGAAGTGAGCTGGAGAAAAGAAAATGCCATTAAGAAAATCATAAGGAAGAGAACATACATTTACAGCACTGGATTGTTTCAAAAAAATGTCCGTATGTAAGTGGACCCATACAGTTTAAACCTGTGTTGTGCAGGTATTTTACAAAGATACTGCTAAAGTATCAAAAATGATAATGTACCTAAGAATATATCTGATAAATGGTTGACTTCTTTTCTTTTCTTTTCTTTCCTTCTTTCTTAGGGGTGGGAGGGACCGAGGGAGAGAGAGAGAGAGAGAATCCAGTGGGGGGTTTGATCCCACAACCCTGAGATCATGACCTGAGCTGAAATCAAGAGTTAGACGCTTAACTAACTGAGCCACCCAGGCGCCCCTAATTGGTTTCCTTTCATTCCAGACCATCTTGTTAACCTTTTTTGATTTTTTTTAAGATTTATTTATTTTAGAGAGAGGAAGCGGGGGGGGAGGGGCAGAGGGAAAGGGAGAGAGAGAATCTCAAGCAGACTCCCTGCTTGATCCCGACCCGGGATCGATACCCGACCCTGAGATCACAACCTGAGCCTAAACCAAGAGTTGGATGCTTACCCGGCTGAGCCAGGCACTGCTACCTCGTTACATTCTTTAGTGGTTATCAGTCTGTTTTAAGTGGAAACATGTTTTTATACTTTGTTAAATAATATCTAAATTTTTTGTAGTGAGAGCCATTTAAAAAAAAAATCATCCCCCATTTATTTTTCATATTGAATGCACACATATTGCATACGTATGTATTAAAATATTCTCCCCCCCTTTTTTTGCTTAACACTTTCTAAGTGCGCATTATGTTCTAAGCACTGTGCTTACATTTGAAAGAAAGCTGCAGTAAAGAAGGAGTTGTTTCAGTTATGGTAAATGTAATTCGCAGCACAGTGCAGCGTACAGAAACCGTCATTTTGTTGAGAAGACGGGGAGGGAGGGTCGTGAATGACTTCATAGACGGGATCAGATACTGAGCCAAGAAGACAAGGAAGAGTAGATGCTCAGTGTATGGTTTGCTCTGCTAGGATGTGTCTGGAAGTGGGTGAGCACATGGAGGATAGAACATTACCATTCATCCAGACTCAGGCTCATTGGATGGGAAGTATTGAGGATGATGATCAAGTCCAAATCTGGTGGCATCCCTTGTGGACCTCCAGCAAGCAGTTAGTCTTACGTGAACATATCTGCTTTCCCTTTTACTTTTGTTTTTTGAGGGGTGCCTGGCTGGCTCAGTAGAGTCTGCGACTCTTGATCTCACGTTCGTGAGTTCAAGCCCCATATTGGGCATGGAGCCTACTTAATAAAATGTAAAAAATTAAGTTTCTTGAGATTATGTACAGTACTGCCTATCCTTGAAAGTTAGAAATGAATGAAGTAGTTGAATCAACACGTTCAATCTCTCCCCGTGGTGGAAGTGAACTAGTGATGTACGTAATATGATTTAAGTAACATTTTCCTCCTCTTTTCTAATATTCTTTTGCTGAACGATTGATAAAGTGAATGTCGCTGTTTTTGCCCGACCTTTTCAGATTACTTGCCAAGCAGGGATATAGATCCACCTTCAAATGGGGCTTATAATTTTCTGATGATGATTTGTGGCCCCCGCTCCGATACGTACAAACATCACATGACAAGAGGCCATCGTTGTTTAAATTGTAAAATATACATCACGTAATATTGACCATTTTACCCGTCTGAGTGTAGAGTTCAGTCAGTCGTATTAGGTTCACTCACATGGGTGTGCAACCATCACCACTGTTCATCTTCCTCCCATGCTGAAACTGAACCCGTGAAACAGTCTCTGTTTGCTCTTCCGTAGTCCTGGCAACCTTCATTCCACCTGTTGTTTTTAATTAATTTGACTATTATAGGTATTTCAGGTAAATGGAGTCCAACAGTATTTGTCAGTTTGTGTCTGGAATAATGTCTTTAAGAGGTCATCTTATTTAGGGCGCCTGGGTGGCTCAGTTGGTTAAGCGACTGCCTTCGGCTCAGGTCATGATCCTGGAGTCCCTGGATCGAGTCCCGCATCGGGCTCCCTGCTCGGCAGGGAGTCTGCTTCTCCCTCTGACCCTCCCCTCTCTCATGTGCTCTCTCTCATTCTCTCTCTCAAATAAATAAATACATCTTTAAAAAAAAAAATTCTCTATAAGAGGTCATCTTATTTAAAAATAATTTCAAGTTTGGGTATTGGTGGATGAGGTAATATAGACAGAGCTTCTCTCTGAGAACTAACACAATTGGACAGAATAATAGTAAGAGGAAAGTGTTTGGAGTGCCTACATGACAACGAATTACGGGTCCATAATCTGCAAGAAGAGAGAACCAGAGAAGTGAGCCCAGCTTCAGACTTCTATTTACCTAGAGGCATGTCTCAGTTTTGAAGGAGGGGACTAAGCAGAGCTTTTGGCGGATTCCTGGGACTAGCAGAACAAGAACTCGGGAGTTAGAGCCTGCTCATGAAGGAGGGTTTTCTTGGTAAGCCTCGGGCCATGATTTGGGACCCCCAAGCCCCATCCCCTGGGAAGAGGTTTGCCTCAGAATGAGGCTGGTCTTTACGGGAACTGATACCCAGCCTCTAATAACTTCATTCATTCTGGGATTAAGGTGATTTCAGATTGTTAGTTTTCCTAGCTGCTTGCCAGAAGCAAATGGGTGAATCTTCCCTGGAAAAATATAACGTCATTGTAGGCTTCAGAATTTCCGTACAGTTGTCCACACACAGCGTCTGGCATGAAATCAAAATCACCAGGCCCGTGAGGAGGCAAGAGGGGTGGTAACAGAACAGACCCACTGGGAATCCAGAATTGACTTTAGAGTAACTCTCCTTAACATATTCAAGCAACTAGCACAAGGTTGAGAATTTCAGCAGAGAATAGAAACTTGAAAAAAGAACCACATGGAAATTTCAGAATTGGAAGCTCAGTGCTGTTAACAGTTCGCTAGTGGGTTTTACAGCCAACTAGGGACAGCTGAAGAGAAGCAGTAAACGGAATATAGGTCAGAAGAAAATATTCAGGGGCACCTGGGTGGCACAGTCGGCTCAGGTTGTGATCTAGGGGTCGTGAGATGGAGCCCCGCATCAGGCTCTGTGCTAGGGGTGGAGCCTGCTTAGGATTCTCTCTCTTCCTCTGCCCCCCACCCCAAAAAGAAGAAGAAAATATTCAAACTGAAACTAAGAAATTCTGAGAGAGGAAAAATATGGACACATAAAAAAACACAGGGAAACAAAAACTAATTCCAGAAGGTATATGCACCCATATGTTTATTGCAGCAGTATTTACAATAGGCAAAATGTGGAAGTAACCCAAGTGTTTGCTGATAGACACATGGATAAAGAAGATGTGGTGTGTGTACACAAGAGAATATTACTCGGCCATAAAAAAGAATGAAACCTTGCCGTTTGCAACAACATGGATGGATCTGGAGGTTATGATACTAAATGAAATAAAAGACAAATACCATATGATTTCACTTACATGTGGAATCTAAAAAACAAAAACAGAAAACAGAAATAGATTCATAAATCCAGAGAATAAATGGGGCATTGCCAGAGGGGAGGGATGGGGGGTGGTGAAAAAGATGAAGGGAATTAAGAGAAAAAAGACGATTGTGGATGTAGTGAAAAGTATAATGTATGTGTAATTGGACGCATGAGGAGAGGAGAGACTAGGACAGAAGAAAAACTGAGGTCACGAAAAAGAATTTTCAGAAGTTAACAATAGAACATCAACGTAGAAATGCTGTAAACCTTAAGTGGGATAAATACAGAGAAAACCATATATAAACCCATCATATGAAATCATTATAAACTAAATGCAGTGTGAGACCTCTGAGCAGCCAGTGAAGACAAAACAGCTTGGAGATGCTGCAGCAAATGGTCAGCTGACTTCTCAGTAGAAGCAGCAAAAACTGAGAAGACAGTGGGCTTGAAAGAAAACAAGTGGCCGACGTAATAAAAATCCTCTTCGAAAATGAAGGTGAATTAAAGACATTTTCTGACAGACAAAAATGGAGAGAATTCATCACAAGATCTATATTGAAAGAAATTGAAATTCTGAAATGTGTTCCTCATGATCAGAAGCTTGGAAAGGGCAGAAGGAATAAAAAGTAGCAGCAGGTGTAAATATGGGCAAATCTTCAGTGATCATCTGTTGTATAAAGTAACAGTGAGGTGTTGATGCATGTCATACTCTCTAGGGCAGTGAAAGCTTGTATAACTAGCAAGCTAGTAGAAGGGTAATAATAATACACTCTTAAAGAAGGTGGGATGTAGGGGCGCCTGGGTGGCTCAGTTGGTTAAGCGACTGTCTTCGGCTCAGGTCATGATCCTGGAGTCCCGGGATTGAGTCCCGCATCGGGCTCCCTGCTCAGCAGGGAGTCTGCTTCTCCCTCTGACCCTCCCCCCCTCATGTGCTCTCTCTCTCTCAAATAAATAAATAAATAAATCTTAAAAAAAAAAAAAGAAAAAAGAAGGTGGGATGGAGTTAGGCCCAAATTCGTATATAATTTACATGAAACATAATAAATGGACTGAACCCTCCAGTGAAAAGCGGAGACAGGCAGATTGTGTAAGTCATGCAGAATTAATAATCTGAATATAAAACTGTAGCTGCACAGTAGGAATTGAGGCTAGCCACAGCAACAGTGAAGAACGACAGAGGAAGGACGACATACTCTAGTGGCAGTCAAGGTTTAGGATAGAGCTACGGTAATTAAGACACTGTGATGTTGGCTCAGAGATAGGCATGTTGACCAGTAGAACAAAACAGAGCCATCTAGACACTTGATTTATGAAAAAAGTAAGCCCGCAGCATAGTTAATAGATCGTGCTGGATTGATTGGATGGCCATATTGAAATGAAAAGGAAACTCGAACCTTATTTCACACCAGAGGCTAAACTTTCCAGGTGGATTAGGAGATGTAACTATGAAAGTAAAACAGTAAAGCTCCTAAAATAATATGGAATAATATTTTCATGGTCTTGGAATTGAGAAGCACTTTTTAAACAAGTTACAAAAAGCATTAACCATGAAAGGAAAAGATCACTACTTTGGACTGAATAAAAGTTAAGAACTTGCATTCATCAGAAGACACCGTTCAGGGAGTGACAAGGCAGGCTGTACCCTGGGAGAAGGTATTTGCAGCCTGGATAACCCGCGGTGGGGTCCTATCCAGAATGTATAAAGGACTCTTCCAAATCAGCAGAGAAAAAGATGGACAGCTCAGTAGAAAAACAGGCAAGAGATTTAATTTAAGCAGGTGTTCATAGAAGATATCCACATAACCGTTAGAACATGGAACAGTACTAAATCTCATTAGTAATCAGGGATATATGCAACTGGAACCACAGTGGTATGGTACTCATACCTACCAGAAGTGCTCAGATAAAGGCAGACAATTGCAGTTGTAATGTTGTATGTGTGCTTATGCAAGCTGTTGTATGCTGCCATGGAAGTGAAAATTGATAGAACCAATTTGCAAAGCTACTTGGAGTTGTCTGCTGAAGTTGAGCATGTCTTTGGCCTGTGACAACTCCACTCCTGGGTATACGCTCAACAGAATGGGTGCCCATGTGCAGCAGAAAATATTTAGTAGGATGTTCATAACCAGTGTTTTTAATAGTGCCAAACTGCAAGCGATGCAAATGTTCATGAATGGGAGGATGGGTAAATAAGCATGGTTGGTACGATGGAACACCACAGAGCGGTGAAAAAGAATAAACCAGAGCTGCGTGCAACGGAGAGCTGACTCCCACGAACAGTCCTGAGGAATGGAGAGCAGGCACTGACAGTAGGTACCGTGTAGCTCCGCTTACGTAAATTCAGAAGCCCGAGAACTGATCTGTGATGCTAGAACTGTGGCCGGAGCCACATGTTAAGCATGTTAAAATACATTTAATGAGGGTGTAGATTTTTTGTTGTTGTTGTTCTGTTGATTTACTGTTTTAAGGCCAGACCTTTGTAACATCAGACAGCTTACCTTCCATCAGACTGTTATTTCTGCTGGCTGATTTTACCTGAGAGAATGGTTTTTAACCTTTTTTTTTTTTGCCAAGGCCCGTGAGGAACAGGTTTGAATGAGTACATCCAGTCAGGGTTTGTTGATTCTGCTGAGTATTAGGTTGACTCCGTGAGGCATCCCTGTCTTTCAGGTGGTGATAAATTGTGCCATCCCTAAGGGGTTGAAGTACAATCAGGCTACGCAGACCTTCCACCAGTGGCGAGATGCTCGACAGGTGTATGGCCTCAACTTTGGCAGCAAGGAGGATGCCAATGTCTTCGCAAGTGCCATGATGCATGCCTTAGAGGTGTTGAATTCCCAGGAAACAGGTACGGTGTCTGGATTTACTTGTTTTCTCGAAGTGCCATGTATATGTGAATGTGAAATATATTTGAAGTTAATTCTTGAATTTCAAAACAAAGCTTTGGTTTGTTGACGATAAACATACGGTCTAGAAGGATAATCTCATGAGATTGGTTAGTCAATTTTTAACCCTCTCTTTTGAAGATAGTTATGCTCCTCCTGCTCTAGAACCTCAGCTTTTCTTGCATGATGTGAGGCTCAGAGAATATGCAGTGGATAGAAGTTATGTGTATGTATCATCTTGCCCTTGTACGAAGAAACGCATGTTTTCTGAAACATGTTTTTTAAGTCACTACCGAGCCCATGAATTTCAAGTAGGACTGGATTCCCTTCCTCCACGTTCATAGAACTTGATCCTGAAAGTTGTTTAAAGATTTTAGGAGTGCCCTCAGGTGGTACGAGCCATGAATTGCATCTCCTCTTACACTGCATGGTGGTTAAAAAGAGAAGCAGAAATAATTCACTGTTTAAGAACCCAGGATTTAAATCTGTGTATGCATCAGAGATGAACTGTGTTTTAGTTTTGGTTCACAAGATGGAAGAGGAAAAATGCCAATGTGTGGTGAACTCTTTGGGGAGAGATAGATTTTATATTCTAAAAATAAGTTATATGTAAAACAATGTAAATGTGATTTCTCTTGCTTTTGTTGCGTGCTTAGTAGTGATGTTGAATATACAAATGTGCCATAAGCAAAATGTATTTATATATTTTAAGAGGAGAGATAGAGTAATTTTTGATATTTTGTTGAAGGTATAGAGTTTCAAAACCTGTTATAGATACGTTAAATTTTTATACTGTGTCTTATTCTAAGAAGGGTTGAAACATCAAGCTCGTGGGTTAGTCTATTTCAGATACGAATTTCAGAGTAAGAAGACATTTTGGAATCTTGCCGAAACCACCTTTTTATGCCTGTAGATGTTTTATATGAGCTCTTTTGAGGAAATTAAGATTTCTGTAAAGCGTTGGTACATAGCTCTTACATCTTACCTGTTTTGAGAAACCTCTGGAGCTCCTGGTTTGTCAGTAAGTCCAGAGGGTAGCAGAGAGAAGCCCTCGGGTGTGCACCGTCTCAGGTGTAGATGCTCTGAATGCCCACATGTCCGTCTCGTGTCGGCCTTCTCCTGCAGGGGTAGAATGCCCCCTTGTCGTGGTCTCACCATAGCAGAGAAACTAGAATCGTGGCTCTTAATACCCTACGAAGACGCCAGCTGCACACCAAATAATGAAAGACCCAAAGTGTAGAGGTTGTATGTAGGACACTGACATTTTGGCTTCCCCATATTTGAAATGAACTAGCATTTTTATTTCTAAACCTTCAAAAGAGTGTCCATGGATGATATTAGGAACTAAATGTTACTAAAGTGGTTAAAATGATTATTTCTTATCTTGTCATCAATTTGTTTTTAACCCAATGGAAAGGATTGTTTTTATCAGTGTGTAGTCCTATAGTTTGTTTTCAGAATGCAAATGCTAATGTTTTTTCTTCTGATCTCCATCTTTTGAAATTAATGAGTCTTAGTGTGGAGAGGCTACGTTACATTCTCTTGTAATTTTCGCATTCTAGAAAGTTTGGCAAGTGGGAAACTCGCCCATCCTCTCACTAGCTACGAGCATTTTGGTAAGGCAAAAAAATTTAATAGAGTCTTCTTAGATGATCTCGAAATTTGTTCTTTTCTGTGTCACAGCTTGGGCCTGTCATGCCGTGGGCCGAGGGGAGGGGGACAGTGGTGGAACAGGGGGCCTGACTTAACCATCTCCCTGCAGAGAGGCTTTGGTTTTTAGCAATTTCATCAGAGAAAACAAAGCACGGGTAATGATTTATTTAGAAAATGACTTTTCTCCTAAATTACTGTAGTTAAGCACTAATTTCTGATCTTTGACGGTATTAACTGGCTTGGAAGTGGATGCACAGGAGGATTTGGGTGCTGAGAATCAGAAGGGTAGAGTTTTCTCTGTAGATCTCCACAGTGGGACACAGTGTCCTCCCCCCCACCCCCTGGATTATTTAGTGGCTCGTCCGTCCACCTGAACAAACGTACCCAGTGATGTCGCCTCTCATCTTGAGCGCACCTTCCCTTTCCACAGCCGTTTGCTGTGGGTTCACAGCCTGTTTCTTGCTGAAACCATCTATTGTCTTCCTGCCAGAGCCACGTTGAAAAAGCTTAACTTGGTGTCCCCTCCCTAAGCAAACAGTATACCCAGTGAACCTCTGATCAGAAGCAACAGAAACAAACATTCCCAAAGGTGAAGTGACTGCAGACATCGGTCTTTCCTGCTGCCTAGTGATTTGCCATGTTTTAAAACCATTTTTTCATATTGAATACTTCTGTTCATTTTGTTTTGTTGTTTTTTAGCTGTTAATATGGTTATTATCCACTGAATGTTGGTTTATCCTTCTGAGTGATTTTCAAGTTTTTTTAAAGTTATGCACACCTTTGTTCAAACAGAATCGTCTTGAGAATCTCAGTGCCTTCACAGAGAAAACCGTAGGGCTGCTCTGATGTGGGGGTCAGAGCCCAGGGCCACCGAGGCACCATGCGGCTCTCTAGAGCAGGGTCTGAAGTTACTAGCCGGTCTCTTTTGCCAAAACCCATAATCGCACTGTTCTCCTTTCCCCTCTCCCTTGTCCCTGAGTTCTCTAAACCCTCAAAAAATTTTTTAAATGAAGAAAAACCTACTTTCTTTGGGGCTATTCATACTGACCTATAAGGTGCTCTGTGTGTGTGTGAGATTTCCATCTCTTTTATGAAAAGGGAGGGTGGCAGGAATGTTTTCCTTTATTTTGTTTTTAACTTGGTGTGCAATTATCTGATATACTGGAAAGTACAGGAGGTGCTAAATACAGCAGGTTATATTTGGAATTTAAAAAACACAAATCACATGTTCTAATATTCTTGAAAAAGAGTTGAATTAGCCTTCGTTCTTCTATACCAAATGCTACAGTTTATCTCTTCTCTTTCTCTAATGATAGACTCGATTTTAAACACATTCAGATCGCATTATCCAGACTGATATTTTTTATTCCTGTGTTGTTTGTCAAATACATTTATAGCAGTTTTGCAGATAATAGTTGTGGATTATATAAAATGTAAAGTTAGTCCTTGTGATGATTAGTGGAGGTAAATTTGCACAATTTGTTTTTGAGGAAGGTTCGGGGCATTTGAAAATAGGAAATAATTTTTTAAATTCACTTTTTAAAAAGGAAAATCATATGCATAGCCAGTAAGTATATTCTGCTTTTGTTCTTCTCGACCAAGATTAAGCATACGTTTGTAGAAGGAAACCTTTAAATATTCTACCATTAACTAAGACTGCTTTTGCTAGATTCTATTTTATAGCTATTGAAGATGAGAACACAATGGGATTCTTATGTTTAAATTTTTTTTTTAGATTTTAAAAATATTTTTATATAGAGATTCCATTAATTTTTTTCTTACTGGAAATTTGGTCTGATACACATTTCAGTATGAGCATTTATATGAATTTTATCTCTGCATTTTTTAATCTCTTGGAGATATGTTTTGGAATTAATTGGATTTTAGAAATCTCAGAAAGTTTCTAGAAATACCTTCAGTCAACAGTGACATTGATTTCTCAGCCCTGCAGATGGCACGTTTCACGGGACCAATACTGAGGTCCTCTCACAGACGCCATCAGCTGTGTTTGGAGCGTAGGCCCTGTGTCAGGCCCAGGGAATAATGGCAGCCGGTGCAGGCCTGCACCTTGCCCTGTGGGCTTTCAGTGGGGCAGGAGCTGCTGGAAATAAGATCAGCACGCTAGGGTACAGTGTGTGAGAGGCTATGAGTGAGGTCTGCACAAAGGCCTGGGGAGAACCAACGAAAACTCTGGGGTCCAGGGGACATTCGAACGGCAGATGATGTCAGAGGTACGATTTGAAGAATGCGTAGGCCTCAGCCGTGGTAAGAACATTCTAGACAGGCTGAGAGGTGGTGTTGTGGCCTGGGTGTGGGAATTTACAGAGGAGGGAAATCTGAGAGAGAAGGTGGGGAAGGCGGGGAAGGGCCCGGTGTCCTGCTGAGGGCTCTGCGTGGCCCGGCGCTGGGCCGGGGAGATGCCGCCTGTGAGGGGGGCCGGTGCGTGTTTCTGTGAGCAGGTGTGTGCCGTCGGACGGAGGTGATGGGCTGGTGAGTGTGTGCCCCAGGCCTGGCCTGGTTAGGGTGCCGTTGTGATGCTGTGGGTGAGAAAGATGGCACCCCAAAATGAAACCCTCACGGCCAGGAGAGGAGCAAAGAGAGGAGGAGGTGACACCTTTCCTTCCTGCTGTTGTATCCTGCTCCATTTTGTCCTAGAGCTCGTCTGAGGCAGGAACAATGATCTGTTTATTAGGTGCCTGCTGAATGCCAGGCCCTTACTGGGCACGCGTATTACTGACGATCTTTATAATAACCCTGCAGGGTTGGGGGTGTCGTCCTTCTCTTGGAGATGAGAGTGCAGCTTATAGAAGGTCACGGGACCTGCCCTGGGGCCCACAGCTAGACCACTGCATGAGATCGCGTTTAAGATCTGTGTCGGCAACATGGGATGAGCAGGCCCGGAAGGAGGCAGGGGTGCCGTAAGGTGATTACGGATGTGTCCCTCCAGCCACTGGCCATCGTCTGGGCTACCGGCCAAGATGGCGTTAGCCAGAGCAGGAGAGGAGAGGGTGCGGTTCTGGGCCCTGGGTTACGGATCTGATTCTGGACACACTGTATCTGGAGCACTTTATTTATTTTTTATTTTTTATTTTATTTTATTTTATTTTTAAAGATTTTATTTATTTGACAGAGAGAGACAGCAAGAGAGGGAACACAAACGGGGGAGTGGGAGAGGGAGGAGCAGGCTTCCCGCGGAGCACGGAGCCCGATGCGGGGCTTGATCTCAGGATCCTGGGATCATGACCTGAGCCAAAGGCAGACGCTTAACGACTGAGCCACCCAGGCACCCTATTTTTTATTTTTTAAAGATTATTTATTTGTGAGAGAGAGAGAGAGAGAGGGGCAGGCGGGCAGGCAGAGGGAGAAGCAGACTCCCCGCTGAGCAGGGAGGCCGATGTGGGACTTGATCCTGGGATCCTGAGATCATGACCTGAGCCAAAGGTAGACACTTAACCATCTGAGCCACCCAGGCGTCCCTTGGAGCACTTTCTTAATTTCCTCATAAAATCATATGATATTGGACCTCAAAAGAATCCCAGAGGTCATCTTGGACAGTATTTTTCACTGAGTTTTCCTCAATCAACTTATCTTACTGAAATAACCTTTTGAGACAGACGAAGTGTTAGCTGCTCATCAGGATGCAGTGAGTAACAGGTTTGGGGGTCAGGTGGGTGGGACAGTCTTTTTGTGGGTATGGTCATGTACTGCTTTTATGCTTACCCCTTCCGCACCCTCCCCCACTTGTTAATTCACAGTCTTCACAGGAACGTGAGGTTAATCTGCAGGAGCTGTGTCCCCAGTGTCCAGTTACAAAAATCGGCAGGACAGATGGGACTTCCCTTGAGTCATACACCTGGAGGGGGAGGCACAGCTGGGGTTGGGGATTCTGGCCCTGAGGCCATTTCTCTGCTTTTCAAATCAACATCTTCAAAGCACATTTTTATGTATGTATGTATGTATGTACAAAAAGGTGCTTTTATTATAGCACAGGGACAGGACCTGTGGGCAGACAGAGCTGCGCTGGGATTGTGAGGGGTAACTGATGGGGGTTAGGGATGAAGTAAGTCTCTAAAGAATTTGTGTATGCTGAGAGCAAGGTCTCCAAGACCTCACAGGGCTAGCTATTGTCAAGGTAAGGTTAGTCCTTATTGTTTTAGCAAAGCGTTAGTCATGAGACCCTTCAGATGTGTGTCAGTGGGCCACATGTTGAAAGAGGAATTTTAGCATATCCTGGGCGTTTATGGTTATCAGAGTAAAGTGACACTGGCTAGAGCAAATCTTCATTGGTAAAACATTAAAAAAAATCCTTGAGGGAGTTGTAGGGGTGTTACACCCTGTATGTCTCAGGGATTTATCAGTGGGCTGCAAGTTGTAAGGAGTCCTCATTGTAGCTTCATTTCTCTTGCCTTCAAAGCCCATTTAAAAAGAGTTTGAGGAAAGTCATTTAGGGTGAGAAAATAGGAAAGAAAAGAACTTTCATTTACTTTTTGTTTTATGGATTTTGGTAAAATTTCAAGGTCTTATTGTGATTTAGTGAAAAGCACTTATAATTGGAGTCAGAGACTGTCTCTTCCTCTGGTGGTGGGGTGCCTTCTCTAAAGCTGTTTCCTTTTGAGAATATGTTATCATTATGGGAATTAAGACATTAGTATTATTAAACTATAAGATGTTATTTTTGAATCCTAATATTTATAAATACCTGGAAAATTCAGCTGTGTGGATTAACTTGCTTCGAGAAAGAAAAAGTGGCAGAGAGACTTAGATTTTCTCTAGCCTCTTCCTTGTCTTTACTCCCTGGTGAAGACCTGTCTTGTTACTTTTTTTTCCTCGTAGGAAGTTAGTTAATTCATCTATCATAGGGGTGCATCTAAATGCAAGGGGAAATTAGACTCAAATCTCCTCCTCAAGAATTCTTCTCTCGGAGGGGAGATAAGACGACACCCCTCATCCCCAAAAGGAGGTCATCACTGAGGCATAGATAAAATCCTATCTGAAGGGGAGTGAGGTTTCTTTTCATTGGAGCAACTGGGCAAGTGTTGATGAGGTGGCTCTTTGAGCTGATTTTGGAAGGGGGATGAAGTGTAGGCACAGGGAGCCCGGAGATGGCGTGGGAGAGCAGAAGGGGAAGGAACGAGCCGTGTTTGCCAAGCAGGGGCCTGTTTTGTCCTCTGGGGAGAAAGTCAGAAGCTAGATCTGATCAAGAAGGGCCTTTGAGAGCCATGGGTGACACAGAGTTAAGGGAGTAAGGGGAACAATGCTGCACTTGAGAAAGTGGCGGTGGTGTGAGGAGGGAGCCGCTGGAGGCGAGGGGGACAAGCATGAGATTGCCTCGCGGAGACGGAAGTCACGAGAGTAGAGGGGAAAGTGAAACAGGAGAGATCGCAGTGAGAGGTGAGTTGGCACGGGAAACCAGTATCGTTCTAGGTAACTGCTTTCATTAAGAATTCTGGCTGCCCGTTTGACACGACCGTGGCAGAGGTCCGTGAGAGAGCAGGGCGTCTGTGGGTGACGTGGTACGAAAGTTATGTTTGCAAGAAAGAGGGGAAACATGAAAGCATAGTTCAGCATAAAGTTGATTTGTACTGTGAACCTGAGCCCAGGTTTCAGAAGGGAAGGTATGTAGACAAAATTTTGTCTGCAGTAGCTCACAGTACAGGCAAAGAAACTATTAATTTTTTCTACAGACTTTAAAATGAAATCAGAGAGCAAATCTGTTCAGCCTCAGTTTAAAGATTGATTGATTTATTAGAGAGAAGGGGAGAGGGAGAGAATCTCCAGCAGACTCCCCGCTGAGCGCAGCCCAACACGGGGCTCAATCCCACAATCCTGAGATCACGCCCTGAGCCGAATTGGCTCAGCCAACTGAGCCGCCCAGGCATGCCCCAGTTTGGTAACTTCCTGCCGGAGTTAGCACATGCACGTGTCCTCTTCTGTGGGACACGACCCCGTTCTCGCTGGAGCAGTGATGTTCAGTTTGTTAGCTGCGAGACTGCGACAGGACAGCTGCAGTCGTTGTGAGGTGACCTCCCTGGGTTTGGAAAGCCAAAAGAACAGTGGCTGCCGTACGCTGTAGTGATAGATGACGTCACAACCACTAACTCAAATACTAAATCTCTTCGCTTAGGACTAAAAGTTACCAGCTCTTTGTAAAGATACTTAAAGCCTATCAGCAGTTCTGACTGACTGTTGTTGACATTGTAGGGATTTTTTGATCTTTGTGTGATTTTGTGATTGTGCCAAGATGCCAATAAGAAAAGTTTAAATAGTCCCAATACCTGAATTGAACACATGACCAGTTGCATATCTAATTCCTTGTGAAAGAAGGTTCTTTGGACAGGCCCACTCTGAACATCTAGTCCAGGAGGGTTCGTTAAAGTAATAGGGTTTCCAGCTGTGAAGGGATTCCGCTGCTGAGTCAGGCTTCTAGTCCCTATGCCCTGCCCGTCATATGTCCAAGCCTCCCGTTTCCTGCCTGTGTCTCTGCCTTTCTCAGCTGGGCTTCCACGGGGGAACTGAGCGCTTCTGGAAAGTGGTTTGGGTGATAGATCTGTGCTCTCCCCAGGATGGAACATAGGCATCCTTACTTTCAGTGAAGGTACCAGAGCCAGATTCCCTTGGAAGGCTGCCTCTCGCGGGTCCTGTTCCCTCGGCCTCCCTCTGTGCCTCTGCTTTCTGGTCTCGCATTCACCTGCAAGAGCTACCTTGAAGTTCTGGGACTAGAAAGTGACTGTGGATTAGCGCAGACAGTGAACACTATGGTATCACATCCTTCTCGTTTGTTCAGTATAGCCTTATTCTCCAGCATTTGCACTGAGTCGTATTTGGAATTACTCTGTAGCTAGTTCTTGGTCGCTTGGAGGACAGTTTGAATGAATGTTTACCTTGTAGCTACCACTCATAGTCTGCAGACGCTCTCGTTGTCCCCAAGTCATCGGAGAGGTTGATGCCGTCTCTGGGGTATGGCCTCCACCCAGTTGTTCTCCCTATTCTCATTTTCTTTGGGCCAAGCCACCTGCAGCATCAGAAATCTTGAGTTGAAAACCCTAACTCAGGATTTAAAAAGTGTGCTCCAGGGACCCTTGAGGACCCTCTCCTAGGCCCTTTCAGGGAGTCTATAAGGCACTCCTTTTTCCTTCTTATACTTCAGCCAAAACAAGGTGCCATAACATACTGAATGCAAAAGCAAATAAAATAATCCAGCTGTATTCTACTAAGCCAAACATTAAAGAAATTTATAAAAATAAAAAGCCACGTTATCCTAATAGCTAATAGTTTTTATTTGGGAAATAATTTTTGTTTTGGGAAATAATTACTATAATAATTTTTAATTATTATTTTTAAAATGAATTACTAGGAATTAAAACTGGAAGAATATTATTTATTTAATACAGCAAATAACAGTAGCTATACCTCACCTAAACAAGAGCTGTTCAGGGTCTTTAATGATGTTTAAGAGTATGAGGGGTGCGTGACCAGAACCTTTGAGGGTGACTGCCCTCCCTAATCGGGAGACTGTTGACTGAGAAGAGAATTTCCAATGGCTTTAGTCCTTTCCAGGCAGCCTAGCAAAGAGCTCTTGTCTACTGGATAAGATTGTCTAGTGGATGAGAATTGAGGATTCCATATTTTCTATCTCTTTAGGACCCTGTGTCTCTAAGATAAGCCTAGCTTTGCCTGTACCCGGAAGCCGTTCTTCTGTCGTCATTCTTCCCTCTGTCTGCTCTGTGTTTTCTCTCCTTCCCAGCAGGATGACTTCCTGGGGGCTGGGTGTGTCGGGGAGTGGGCACTCCTGCCCTGACCGGCACCACCTGTCAACGACAGGGAGAGTGGAGATCTGTTTCACACTGCCCCATGTATAAAAATTGCCCCATGAGGAGCTTTGAAACCATCTTCTCTCCAGCACCAGTAAGCACTGTTGCTGTGTGAGCACTGCCTCTTAGAAGTTCAGGTCCTTCGGTTTCTCGTTGGTACATGTGTGATTTTCCCGGTGATGTTCCAATCAGTGAATCCGGGAAGTATGATTCACAATAAATGAGCTTTAAAATATCTGCTACTAGACTTGTAAGTTCTGGACCACTAGCTGTTTGGGGAAAGCTCTTCAGCACGTCTGTGGCTCAAGTCTGACACCACGTTGTTCACGGGTGTGGCTTTAGTCTTACGGTGCGGACTTCCATCTGGTCCCGCTCCAAGATGGATGTGACCGAATGGCTGACAGAGACAGGACTTTGCTGTTTAATCTGCACGTGTCAGTCTTATAGAAGGTGCCCGTAGCCTGAAGTTTGTTGGCACTCTATTCTCTCTGCCTCTCATTCTTGTTTCTCTGCTTCTCTGGCGGTGGGACATCTTGTCAGGTATTGTCTGACGCACGTCTAGCTGGGAACATTTCTCAGCTTTCTTTACAGATAGCTTAAAATTTAATGAGTGGTGCTGCAGTTATCCGAGGATGTCATCCTTGATTATCTGCATGTTTTACCGCAAGAGAATAGTAATTATATACACTTACTTTACTTGTATTCCTGAATTTTAATCCTATTTGTTGCCCATAAATTGGAGAAGCATTTGCTGGATGTCAGAAATTCTGATACCTGTTTCGTAGGACTTTCCATCTTTAAATAAGGATGTAGGGAGTAGGGAGAAGCTCTAATAGAACAGAATCTGTCTTGTTCTTCATTGATGAGAACTGAATCGCAGGAACTACTACTACTACTTCTCCGGTGAGACCAGTCACAACACAACCGTGGCAGCCAAGCCTGCCCCGCCATTCTTACAGCTGAACGTGCTTCTATCGGTCTGTAAATGGGATGGTGTATTGTGGACTTGTCTGTGTTTGTAGTCAGCAAAGAGCACGTGTACATTGCTGCCTCTGAATGAACATTGGATGTTTCTGTTTTTTATGTTCTAGGCAAGACAGAAAAATTCTAATCAGTCTTTTGAAGATGGTATTAAACAGTGGTATCACTGAAATCAGTATTGTATATCTGAAGAATATTGTTTCCTTAATCCATAAAAAATTCCTAAGAGGGGGCGCCTGGGTGGCTCAGTCGTTAAGCGTCTGCCTTCGGCTCAGGTCATGATCTCGGGGTCCTGGGATCGAGTCCCGCATCGGGCTCCCTGCTCCTTGGGAGCCTGCTTCTCCCTCTGCCTCTCTCTCTCTCTCTGTCTCTAATGGATAAATAAATAAAATCTTAAAAAAAAAAAATTCCTAAGAGGTAGGTGGTCTCATAATCTAAAAGAAGAAAAGCCACAGGGAACTGAATTATTTGTACTCTTAGTAAGGTTCTAGGTTACGTGTTCTGAGAGAAACAAAAATGAGTAATTCAAAACTATGGACCTAAAGGGGCTGTGAATTGCGTGGAGAAGACAGACGAGGTCAGAAATGTCTGCCTGGCAGTGTTCGTCCCTCGAGCGAGACAGAGTGGCAGTTGTGAGGTAGAATGAACACAGCGAGCTGCTCGTGGGAAGATACCGAAAGTAGTTCTTGTAAGGTAGACCTGCTGCTTCTGTGGGCTTTTGCAATTTCTGAGAAAATTCACACCAGAAAACAAATGGTTTCTGCTTTGTGGAAACTCTCAGGGGTATTTGGTTATGACAGTGTCGTTCACGTAGGAAGAAATGCATTTATAGTAAGGAGTCTCCTTTGCAAATACCATCCTGATCTTTACTGTGGTAATGCTATACTAAACACAAATAATTACCTTTTCTTATTCAGATTTAGAGTCCCTTAGTCTTCGTATATTTAAGCCTTAGAATCGTACATTCCCAATTTGAAGATATCGACTTGATGCGTGACATGAACTCCCAGGAAGTGGGTCTCTATTCTATTTGCAAGTACTGCTTCGGATGGACCTTACGTTGATGGGGTCAGGGTAGATTCGTGGGCACCAGATAGCCTTGTGCTAGCTTTCCCTTGTTTTTAGAACAAAGTAGACTCCTTAATGTGGCCCCTGTTTCTCGGGAGCTGGCCCCTCTTGGCTCTGTATTAAGTAAACACACCCCCCTGCATCCAGGTTTTCAGCTTTCTGTTTCTTCTTTCACCGCTGAGGGACTTAATGTTTTCTCAGAACAGTGTTAAACTGTTAATTTCTGGATTGAATAAATAAATTAGGCAGAACCAAAGTTAGTGACAGTTAGACACTGCTAATCTTTACTAGCAGATTCTATTGGCACAAACAGATCAAATTATTCAAAGCATCTCTGTCTGCTGAAGGCCAAAAGACACATATGTTTTTTTAAATGTAACCCACAGCCTGCTAATTTGGACTAAGATGGGATCTACAAATGGCTTTCAAGTATATTTAATGCAGGAATAGTACTTGATAGTATCATTTCCATGAATGGATGTTGGAGTGTCGAGAATTCTGTTCTTAGGAAGCCCTAACTGTTATACTGCTCCAAAGGGATACGTACTATTCTTTGGGGAAATCAGCTTGAATGACATCTCTTCACTTTTAAATAAACACATCTGCTTCTGTTTAGATGGCACAGTTTTATTTTTGAGTATCGCATTCCGCACAAGCCCTAGGTGTTCAGGACTGTGAGGTTTCCACCTTGTCTATTAGTGCAGCTTTTATTTCTCTGCCAAAACTTCCCCTCTACTTAGTGAAGTATGATTTTGAGGAAGTTTTATTAAAACTTGATCTTCCTATGAATAGTGATGTGATAGCAGCCGGGAGTCGAGTGTGGACTTGCTTACGAACAAGTTCGGGGTAAGCTTGTTAGGAGGATGCAAGGCCAGATTACCTTTCTCCACACGCCCCTGGCTTCTCAAGTCCTGCCTGCCTTTAAGGTTGCTCCTTCCTGTGCCCTGCCTTCTGATGGCTCTTGGTTGTCAGGACTGGGCAGAGAACTTGCCTTCACCTGAATTTCTTCACTCTGGGAAGTGGCTATGGCCGAGGCAGCTTCCTTGCTTTTTAAAGAATTCATTCTTTCCTGGAAGCTACAGTCTATTAAAAACTTCACATACAGGTTTTCTGGGTTTTTCTTTACATTATACTGAATTAGGCTTTACAGGAACTCCCACTTCTCCATCCACATAAAGGTTGTTTTTCTTATTTAAAAACAGGTTTATTTCCCTGACTTTTGTTTAAATATTTCTGGTCTTATATATCTCTCCTTTTTAATAAAATTATGTACAGATTGATTCATTCTCCTATCCATCCTACCCATTTGCATCATTTAGATGGATTGATACATGTAAAGGTACTTAGACTGCCGCTAGCACACCTTCAACAGGTTCTGTTTAATGAGCGTGAATTCTGTAAAAAACCACTTTAGTTAAACAAATGTATCAGTTACTTTATGCCAAGCTGGTCGTGCTGGTTGCTCGCACTAGGATGATGAACATGGCACAGACGTTACCTTTGAGCATCTGCAAGCCAGGCGAGGCAGACCGCTAACTCTGAGTAGACAGTACACAGTAATAACTCCGCAATCACACAGTGCATCCAAAAGACCTTAGGCTCCAGCGGGTGGTCCTGGCGTTTCATGATGTTCCTTCTGGGCTCTTGCTGATACTGAAGACCCCCAGCCCCCCATTTTGTTTTTAAATAACAGTGAGTTGCTGCTGCTTTTACATCTTATTTTAGAGGATGAGTAGTTAAAAGATTCATATTTAACATGAAAAATGTCTAATGAAGAAAGTAGAATAATTGAAACCTAACCGTTCAACAAAAATACTAAAAATATAATTTAAAAGGTAAGTATTTAGTGTACAGTTTTCCTGAAAAAGAAGTACTTTATTGAGTATTAAGAGTGGGAACCTGTGACACTCCTAATTTAAAGTTTCCTTAATTTTGGGGGCACCTGGGTGGCTCAGTTGGTTAAGCGTCTGTCTTTGGCTCAGGTCATGATCCCAGGGTCCTGGGATTGAGTCCCATGTCGGGCTCCCTGCTCTCTGCTTCTCCCTCTGCCTCTGTTTCTCCCCCCACCCACTTGCTTTGCTCACTCTCTCTTAAGTAAATAAATAAAATCTTTAAAGTAAAAAAAAATAAAGAGTAAGGATATAAAAGTACATACTGTTGTGGATGTAATTAAATTTCGGAGACTGAAGCTCCTGGTGTCGGCAGAGCGTCCATCCTTGCTGACAGGTGCACCCCACCCCCCCGCCAGCACCCCAGGCGGTAAACCCCACATCATGTGAACAAGCCCAGCTTATTTTGTGTTTTATGTATTTAACCAAACTATCCTTTTAATAAAACTTTACATCTTTTGAGTTTCAAAAATAAACGACACTTTCATCATAAGTATTAGTTGCCTGGTGTGGTTTTCGGTAGAAGTTGCTTCTTAGTCTACGTGCTGGAGTATCTGGCGTTCCTGTGCAGAGAAGATGAGAGCCGGGCGCTGGCCCCGCGGACAGGGAGACCACCATCCTGGCGTCCCTGGGATGACCCATCCCGAGCACACGGGTATTCAGAGTCCCTGCCTAAGAAACGCCTTTGGTGTTGATTCCTGCTGGCGGGGGGACTGCCGTGGGCCTTCTCACACCAGCTCTCAAGTTTGGAAAGGGCATCCTGGCTCTGCTGCCCTTCCAGACCCTCGGGGTCACCCTGCTGTTATTACTCCGGTCACTTCCTTCATCGTTTGTTTCCGTTTCTGCGATCCAAGGCCAGAGCCACAAGGGCCCTCAGCCGGCCAGAGCTCTTGCTAATGGAGCTGTAATTTCCAGCAGAGCATTTTGTTTTTCAGGGGAAAATAAGTGGGTTTTTTCCTGATTAAAAAGTTATGTTCTTATTGTAAGAATTTAAGTAGTACAGAAAAGCATAAAGAAGAAAGTAAAAAAATACCCAAAATCCTACCACCCAGAGATAATCACCTTTTATATTTTCCATAAGGGAAAGGTGATAGGTGTTGAAATATTTTTCAAGTTTGTGTTAAAAATGGCTTCGAGATGAAGAACACAAACCCAGCATGGGATTATATTTTTCCTTCACAGCTTCCTTGAGCTCACACACAGTTTACCTGCATGAAGCGTACAATGCAGCGGTCGGTGTTTTTGCTGGGCTGAGCAGCCGTCCCTGCAGGCAGCCTGAGACCGTTTAATCACACCAGAAAGAAGCCCCCCAGCCTGAAGCCACCGTCACCACCCCTCCCTGCTCCTGGCGACACTGAGCTACTCTCTAGATTCGCCTATTCTGGACGTTCCCTATATGTGGAATCAGATGACCAGCTGTTATTCAGCGTGATGTGTTCATGCTTCAGCTGTCTTGTAGCATGGGTCACGCGTGGCAGTTTGAGAAGTCAAGCATAATAAAAAGCACGTGTCATGTGTCTAGGTGTGCTAAGTTGTGCCAGTGGGACTTTCATGTTTCAACAGTTGGCTTTCTTATTTTAAAGTTGTCGGACTGTGATGTACGGTCAAAGTAATGACTGAATCGTAGCATTTTTTAAAGTAGAGAGCTTAAAAGCAAAGCAGAAAGCCTTCCGCAGATTCTTCAGTTTAAAAAAAACTCAACCTGTTAAACCTTGGTGAATTGCAGCAGAAGTATTATGCTGAGCTGAATGCACATGGAGCGAAGCACTTGACCGATTCGATTCGCAAGATGTCTGACGGTTGTCTTCTTTTGTCTCCACGCTCAGTTTTCCTGCCCACAGTTGCCCTGCCTTCATTTTTCGCCACATCCAAGAGCATTAGCTTAGAAACTTTATACCTTTTTTGGTTCTCTTAATTCTTTTTGTCTTGTAAAAGTAGGAGTGAAGAGACATGGTCTTTGAAAGTCTCTGTGCTGTACGGTGAGAGTGTAAACACTTTTTTAGGTTACAAGTGTTTCTGCTCTTTCCCCGTGGGTAAGGGAGTGAGGTGGTGTGTTTCCTGAGAAACAATCGGAGGCGTCCTCGAGTCACTGATAGCATCTCCCGTGAGCCTTCCCCGTGGAGCTGGGTGCCTTGGTCATTCTCCCCCCGCTAGTCTCCAGTGCTGTAAGCTGTTGTGGGCCCGTTTTGTCTGTCTCTCGCCCACATAGAAGTTTGGACCACTCTGCCTAATTATAATATTGTACTGAAACCTCTCTCCTAAGTCTTCAGACAGATTCTTCAAATTTCTTAGATAATTTGATAACTACCTAATTTTTATTTATGCTTATTACATCCTGTCAAATTTTTTGAAGTGGCTAACAGGAGGAAACATATATGCTAAAACCTGAAGGGAAAAGAACTCCCAGTGAAGGGGGGAATAATTGTCTTCGTTGTTCGGGGCTGAGGAACTCAAGTTGAGTGTTGACTACCGGCAAGTTAGCGTTAGTACAGAAGGAAATCTTCCCGCTGACCAGCAGAGGACCACTGTGGGCAGAAGGCATGGTCAGGGTAAGGTGGCCATGCAGATGGAGGAGCCTCGACCGAGCACGTTGGAAAGGTGGAAAGAGCAGGTGCCTGGAGCCTAGGGAGACAGAGCGTGGACTGGATGAGAGAGGGAGTGGTCACGCCATGGGGAGAAGGCGCTGGAGTTTGAGGTTCGTCTGGAGAGCAGTGGGAAGCAGTTGAAGACATTTTACAAAGGGAGGCGATTTGGTTCAGACGTTAAGGCGTCACCAGCTATTGAGGGGAAGGGGGTGGTGCCAAGATGAGAATGGGCAGCTTCGGGAGGTGGTGCTGTTGTGACAGGGCTGGTGGTCTCGGAGCGTCTGCACTTACCACCTACTCTGTGTGTGTGTGTGTGTGTACTTTGGTGTTGACATACTGCATACATTATGGAACATTAAAAGAAAAGGATGAGAGAAAAATGAACAGAAATAGAAGTGCTGCTGATTTCTCTCCCATGCCAGTGTACGTTTAGCATCCTGGGATAAGTGCATCCCTCTATGAAAACCACTCTCTGGAGTGGAGGCCATTTGGAGAGAGGGATTTCGAGGTGACAGGAGGAGCTTGGCAGTAGGTTCACTAGTCGTAATAAAAAGGAAGGGGTGACGAGGGCCCTGGACTTCTGGTTTGTGCCACTGAGGAGATCACAGTGCTGGTTAGAGGCCCAGCCAGCGCTCCAGCAATAGGCTGATCCTGTTTGTTGAAGTAGCCGCTGCCTGCCTGCGCATGTGCGTCCCAGTGCCCTTGGCCACAGAGGGGACCTCTAGGGTGGTCGGGGGGCTGGCTCTGCTCTGCAGAGAAGTGGACGTGGGACGCAGGTCACTCTCGCCTTCCCGAGTGTCAGGACGTGGCAGGATTGGTACATTATGGTCGACTCTGACAGTTTCTGTAGCTGTGGATAGACTCCTTGATTCTGCAGCTGAAGGTAAACGGTGTACGGAGCAGGTGTGGGCTGGGGGCATGTCGCGACTGTCGCTGTTCAAGCTTCTGCTGAATTCTCCGCAGTTTGTCAGCTGTTAGCAGCCATCTTCCATTTGCTGAGAAGAGAATAAAGCGTATCTGAGGCCGTAAGTTGGGGAGGATTAAACAAACGAAGGGGGCAGGGGAGCCCCATCGCATGTACAGTTTGCCTAAGACTAGGCACAGCGACACGACAGAAGTTTCTGTGTTGGCGTTTTTTTCATGTGTGGCTAGAGATGCATGATGCTCTACTTCCTGAGGTATATAAATATTTCATTAAAAACTGTACATATTGGACGCCTGGGTGGCTCAGTCGGTTAAGCGGCTGCCTTCGGCTCAGGTCATGATCCCAGGGTCCTGGGATCGAGTCCCATATCGGGCTCCTTGCTCGGCGGGGAGCCTGCTTCTCCCTCTGCCTGCCTCTCCCTCTGCTTGTGTTCTCTCTGACAAATAAATAAATAAAATCTTAAAAAAAAAAAAAACTGTACATATTTTAAAGCGAAATGTGAAAATTTTTCGGAAAATATTAAAATGCCACTTTAAAAACGCCACCACTCTGCACACAGTTTGCTCTTTGTTGTAATTCTCGTGTGCTGGTGCGGAGCCCTGCAGAATGAGACCTAGGTCTGTATGTCTGTATCTCTTTTGTTCAGTTTTACTGAGGTATAATTGAAGAACAAAACTGTAAGATATTTAAAGCGTATATACTGTGAAAGCGTCCCTCCCATCTAGTTAGTTAGCACATCTACCACCTGAACCTCGTGTGTGTGTGTGTGTGTGTGTGTGTGTGTGTGTCTCATTTGGGTGAGTTAGCACAGTTCAGTTACACAGTACAGTGCTATCAACTACAGTCACCATGTGTCTGTTAGATCCTTGGTCCTCATGCATCTTACAGCTCAAAGTTCGTACGTTTTTACCAGCCTCTGTCTATTTACCGCCCCCCCCCCGCCCCCTCCACAGGCCCTGGCAGCCACTTCTCTACTGTTTCTATGAGTTTGGATTTTTTTTTTTAAAGTCCACATACAAGTGATGCCAGCAGTCTTTTGTCTTTCTCTGTCTGGCTCATTCCGCTTAGTGTGATGCCTGCACGGTCCGTCCATGTTCGTGCAAGTGACAGGATTTCCTTCTTTCTTCTGGCTGAGTGATACTCCATTGTGTGTATTCCGTAAGATTCCAGAATGGAATCTTTCTCACATGCACACACACACGCACGCTCTGCATCTTCTTGACCCGTTCATCTGCTGATGGACATTAGGTTGTTGCCGTATCTTGACTACTGTGAGTGACTAAGGCTGCAACGAGCATAGGGGTGCGGGTGTTCTTGTTTTCATTTCCTTTGGATGTGTGCCCAGAAGTGGGATTGCTGGGTCATGGGGTAGCTCTGTTTTTAATTTTTGAGGAGCCTCCATAGTGTCTGCAGCGGCTGCACCGTTTGCATTCCCGTGATTCCCGTGGTACCTGCTTTTGTTTGTTTTGTTTTTTCACAGCAGCAGCCACACCGCTGCGGTGTCTTCCTCCATTGTCTTCTAGCCGCCTGAGAACAGACACACATATGCTTTTATCCCCTTTCAGAACGTGTGATAGAACTTTGCGATCACGAGGGTAATACCTGGGGGCCTCATTGATGGTCAAAAGCATGAACACTGCTCGTTTGGAAGCTGTCGATGTATGTGCCCACTCAGCAGACTGGCTTTCTAGAGAGTAAATTGAAGTAAAACCAGCTTTAAGCAAACATTATCTCATTGAATCCTCAGAAAAAAATGCCTAGATGGGTAGTATCCCCGTTAGCACTTGCCTCGGGACTGCAGCTGGGGTTCTGCTGTTGTGATTATCTGGTGGCAGCATCCGTCATGCTGATCAGATGCCAACAGCCCGTCATGGTCGCTGCGGCCGGTCCGCCCAGGCTGCTGCCTTCTCGCTGCTCGGACCAAACACCTGTGGGGACAGACAGCGTGGCAGGCAGAGCCTGAGGGATCACTGCTTTGCAGACTACATGACGGCAGGGTGGCTGATAGACGAGGTCATTTTTCTTCTCCAGGAGTCCAGTGCAGATGCTAAATTTTGTGTTTTGTGTGCATCTAAACCCCCTTGGCGCGTGCTTTCCTGCAGGGCCCATGCTTCTCTCAGTGCCGAGCCTGATTAGTCCTGTGGCTGACTTGGAGAGAAGTGGTCTCTCGGGGTGGGGTGGGGGGAGCTGTAGGGAGCACTGGCCCTCGCCCTGACGGTGAGGATGCTGCAGGCATCCTGTTACTGCATCCGCCCAGTCCGGGCAGTGACTGCTGCATCCCGCACTCCCCCTCCTCCCCGGCTGAGCCCAGAGACAGTGGCATCAGCAGTCAGTCGGCAGGAAGCGCTGCCGTCCGCCCGGCCGCGTGCCTCAGTGCCGACTGCAGTAGAATGGAGATCAGTATTTTATGTGGTGGCAAGGAGTAGAAGTGTGTAGAAAGAAGGTGCCTGAAGATACCGAGGGCAAGAATGGTGCTTTGTAGGTGTAAACTGTGAGAAGAGTGGGAGTTTTTGGTGGACAGTGTGGGATCTCACGCGGGCCGAATGGTCTCCCTGCATTCTGACGGTGGTCAGATGACTGTGCCAAAATGATTGGCCGCACAGCGTGGCAGGTGCTTTGCTGTCCAAGACGAGATCATTTCTCGGGGCTTTCTTGTAAGTTTTTATATTTTCCTTACTCTTTTTCCCTGTAAACATGAATTAAAGGAAGGGTAAAACCTGAAGACCAGGCATGTTTGTTAATAAAGGCTTTACAGAAGTAGTCATTTACAGACATCAGTAAGACAGAGTCTTTTAAAGTTTAAACTTAAAATATAACTTGAAAATTTCCTAAATTGTTTATCTCCTTTGAAATGGTGTGATTGACTTGGTAGACATGTTATATGCCTGTGGTCTCTCTCCTGTCATTACAGTGAATATAATGCGGCTTTAATAATAATAATAGACGGGGTTGTTGGAAGTACTTATAGCAAAGGTGATGTTTTTCAAACTTACTTATTTTGTTTGTGTTTGAAAATATCTGCTATATGTAATATTTTTAAAGCAAGGTTTAAACTTAATTGGATGATATTAAATCTTAATTTCTAAAAATGATTTTAAAATTCTGATTAAGATTTATTACCATTTTCAGATGTACAGTCTTTAAATTGATTTGGTTCTGATTCTATGCAAACTTTTAGTTAGCATAAATTGTATTATTTAAAGAATACGGTTTAGGCGAAATCTAAACTACTGTCTTGTTTGCCTTTATGCAGTCTTTCTTGAGTCAATATATTTTCATCTGTTCATTGTTTTTTGGGCTAATACCAATGGAAAAAGAAAATCCTACGCTGAAAAGAATTTTGTTGGAATTTTAGAAAATTATTGATATAAAGTTTTGAATGTCACTAATGTAATACTAAGAAAATTTTTCATTTTGTTTTCCCCATCCCAATTTTGAGTGTCACCTTGATTTTGTATAAGCCCTTCCCCATTTCATAAATTAGCACCTTCTTACTGAGTTTTTTTCTGTTAAAGAGAATTTACTTCATTAATACTTAGGGTAAATTTTAATGTAGGTAGCCTAAATAGTAAATGGCTATTTGAAGTGGCCACATGTTTTTAATAAGATATTTTGTCAAGTATATAAACATATGGGGGGGGGGGGGAAGGAACGATAAAATGTGGCTTGGTAAAACAATGAATAGTTTTGATGTTTTTTCAGAGTGCAAAGCCAATAAAGATACTCTTACTTACATCAGTGACTGTAAACCACTTTAATTGCTACAGGCTGTTTAAAATGGCTTTTGTCTTTTTCTACTAGTAGAAATGAGTTCTTCTTAGGTTAAGTTAATCTTGTGTTTCCCCTGAGTTTTTCTGAGGGGCAAAGTCTTCTAAATGAGCAATACCGAAAGAGGGTAGATACTCTAAAATTAAGTCAGCCATGGATGCTGACCTCCTATAGCTCAGTTCCATTTACTTTTCAAAATATGGTTGTGAAATGTAAATCGATTGCACTCTCTGATTAACTCTGAAAAGAGCTATAAGTGCCTTGTTTGGTCTGTGGCTTATTACAGGGTTTTTCCACAAATAAGATTACACATAAAAATTCTTTTTAAAGTTTATATTAAAGAAGATACATTTTTATTAAATTACAGAGCTTCCAAAATGAGGATCTAGATAGGACGTATGTATAAAAACATTTTGAACCTTTCAAAGCACCTTTTAGTTTGTGTGAAGTTCTTCTTCTAACACCAAGGTGTCTGTTGCAGCCCAGAGCAAGGTTGCTGCTACCCAGGACAGCACTAATTTGCGATGTATTTTCTGTGGTAAGCAACATTATGTTTACATTACTTTTTCAAGCTGTGGTACATACTACTTGCACATTTCCATAACTTTTGTTTCTGTAGGCCATAGTCTGGCTTGTGGTATTCGGGGTATCCAGCAAGCTACGTTTTATGTTGTGCTATCTGTTGTGGTTCATGTAGGTGATTCGGTCAGCTTTTGAGTTGACTTCTTAGTGAGGGTGTAGTTAGGATGAGGGTCTTAGAATGAATTCTTCTGCAGTTCTTGCAACACGAACGAGAGGGGTTTTTGTTTGTTCGTTTTTGTTTTCAACTATTTTGTTTGAAGCAGTCTTTTAATTTATAATTTAAGGGACAGAATTACATCTACCTTAGCATGTTTTGAGGAATGTGAATGTGTCTTATCTGAAGGGAGCTTTTGCTCCACTTGAGTGAAGTTGTTAGGCGCACAGGTCGTGAGGCGGATGGCAGCCGTTGTGCTTCCCCGGCTTGGCTTCTCAGTGACTGCCTTCTTTCTGCAGTAGGTGAGGAGTGAGCTTGGGCTTACAGAGTGCTCTTGCACTCCTGTGCACACGCGCGCACACGGATGTGTTGTTCGCATGCATGAGCCGGAGACGTCCCTTAGCTGCCCTGAGTCACAGTCACAGGTGCATGCTCGTGCCCTTACACAGGGATAGAGCAGTGTGCGCGTGCACACGCACACACGCGTACACACACACACAACACACGCACACCTTCCTCTGAATTGTTTTTATCCTTATTTGATTCTAAAACCTTCTGTTTTGAAAAACCAAGTTCAAAAAATGACTTGTAATTGTTAGAACTTTTTTTTTGGATATATATATATATATATATATATATTTCTTACTCCTGTTTACCTTGACTGGCCCGATTATTCTATGAGAGAGAAAATTATAAAGTGATAATACTGCTAAAATTTTATATAAACAGTTCAGCTGTGTATATGTACTTTATCCATGTGACTTAGTTTTTGATGTGATTCTTCAGTATTTCTGATATTGTTTCTTTACCTAATTCTCTTTAGAATTATTTAAAAATTTATGTACTGCTGGTTTAGGCAAAGAAGCATGTGTTATAAATTTCCAAAAATGAAAACTCTGATGTATTTCTTAATCACCTAAAGTTCCATTTTCGGCTTGTTCCGGGCGACACAGTCCCATCAGTGAGCCTGTGCTGCTGGTCTTCATAACTCCCTGCTCCCTAGGGTTTAATCAGTGACTCTTAGCGATGCTTCTCGGCCTCCTCCTGGGGGCTCTTCTAGGCCACCTTTTGAACTAGCCATGAGTTATTATTCGTATTGGTGTTACTTGGACTTTTTTTAGTTCATTCTGAAAACCTACTTGATGTTCTGTACTTTGCTACTTACTGTGTTGAGTTCCACATGCAGAATAATAGATACAGTTTACCCAGTTGCAGAGAGGATTGATTTGCCCTTAATAAAGGTGAATTTTTAAGTTGTAAAATAACGTGTTAAAAAGCACATTTTCCCCATTATTACCTTTAATTGATTTAACTGTGTACAGTGATATAATTACCACATTGCTAAGTTTACACTTGATTGTATTGTGTATAATAACACCTCTTGGTCTTTTAGTCCTGTGTTTTTAAGCAGTCTGTGGCTAAGTGTGAAACCAGATTTGTGAAAATTAAAATGTGACAGCAGGTGCAGTGTGCTTTAGCCAAAACTCAGTATTAAGTCAAGACTGAAATGCCATTCATTCCTGGATTCGAGAGACACTCTCTTCTGCTTTCCATCATTTATAGAGAACCTATCAGTGACATGGACATATTTTCTTTATTAGAAACTAAGTCACATCTCTGCTATATGAATTCTAGCCAGGACAGATTAATATCAGTCCTTGTCTCCGGCTCTGGTAATAAGACAGAGAGAGTAACCCTCAACGTTAGCTGCTGTCTTCATGACACCATCGTAGGGACGAGGCAGGCTCACGTGTTTCTTTTTTCCCCAAAGAGAACTGTCAGCCACCACATGATGCTCATAGCAATGCTGTCATTTGCCCACCGGATAAGAAAGTGCCTTTTTTTGGATTCTGTGAGAAGACAGATACTCTTTTAGGAATATGACCGACATGAGCTAATAGTTACAGTGCAGAAAACACAACAGCTGCTGGCAGCCTCGACTGCTCTTAGTTGCTGCTTCATGTCATGAGCCTCATGTTGGTGTGATCGACCCCTTGAATGACCCCACAGAGTGACCAGAAGGAAACACAAAACTGTGTCCCGGGAGTTCTTAAGTGACCCCGAGCTCTTCTATTCAGTGCTTAATGGTGTATTTACATTATGTTGAAATGCACATGAATTTCAGTGTGCTCATTATCGTGACTTACGGTACTGATGGAGGAGAAACAGGACAGCCAGACTAAATACAGGTACACTAAATACAGACCCCAGGGGAAGGCCCCTCCTCTCCGGCCCACCACGGAGGGGGTGTCTGTGGAAAGACAAGCTGCCCGGTACCACAAAGAACCATGTAGGAAACACTTGTAAGAGCTTTTCTGGGATCAGAATTCCCCTCATTTTAAAAGGATCTTCCTTAAGTTTTCGTCTTTTAGCTGCATTAATAAACTGTGGTAGATTAATTTTTTAATGATATCACCCAGAGAATACTTCCCACATTTTTAAAACCTTTTAAAACAAGTTTGTTAAAAAATCCAAAACAGTTTCTGTTTAAAAGATAATTTCTTCTCATTCAAACTTTTTTTAAGTCAAACTTGTTAGTTTTTTTTTTTTAATCTGTTTAATAAAGTCAGGATTGAGTTGAAATTTTGACACACTTTTTGTGAACTTATATATTTGAGCTAAAACTTAAATGGGTAGATTTATACTGGGGAATTTCATCTGTCAGTATCACTGTAGAGGTCACAAATGCTTGTGCTAGATGTAAGCAGTCTGTTAGTGTCCTTCTTTGGGATGGGTGCTGGACAAGTCTCTCCGACTCCGGGGCATCCAGCTGTTTAATTATTGGAGCAGTATGAGCTTTTCACTTAAATGAACATTATTTTAAAAAATAATTAAGCCAGAATGGTCTCAGGAGTTGCCCAGGCTAAATGCTCACATTTAATATTTTTGGATAAATGTAACTTTGGGTATAAAAATACTTCCCCCAAATCGTTTGTATTTTCTCAAGATTACCCTCCACCCCAATCTTCTGTTTGTCCCTCCTTCTGCTGGAAGAGACAAAGACATCTTTTCCTTCTAAGAGTATAGACGTTAGTGTATGGTTTAATATGACAGTCAATTTTTACATCAGTATGTTCATTTCCAAAAGCAGGAAAGAATTCTGGCCTGTTTACTAGACAAGTTCTACTTTTCATTTATGCAAAAATTTAAGTGCGTGTTTAACAGTAATTTAAAAAGCTTTTTGATTTTTTGTTGTTGCTGATGACATAGGATTAATATATTTTAATATTTCCTTTATGTGGTTTTCAAAATAGCAGACTTAGGAAATCTCATGAAATACATCACTGCAATTGTCATGTAACTTGTCTTTTAGAGGACAAATTACATGATTAATCTAGAAATGGGTAAAGAGATGAGAAAAAAAATTCAGTAGGTAAGTTTAGATCCACTTACCTGTATTTCCAAATTTGGGATATGCCAGTACCGTACCAACATTGCCAGGAACCTTATCCTTCTAGCTGCAAGGTTTACTTCCCTAGCACAGCACAGACCTACCAAGAATTTGAATTAGTACACAGAAGCGTTTCTCTTACCTGTTTCTAGTATTAGCGGCCTACACAACACTTTGAAGATCTCTGTTAGGGGCATTTGCTGGCACACTAGATTTACTGTTTACTGGATTCTCTTGTTTACTGGCTTAGATTTCAAGATTGATCTCTTTTAACCCTAGGCTTTGCATATTAGGTCCAGTATTTATTTCTCTCATGACACATTTAATTTTTATATCCAGTGACACTAAAATGTCCCATATCTAGTGGCATTTGTTATAAGATGGTAAAAATGGGTCTGCATTGCACATGGTATGTGGGAATGGATGGTCTTTAGTTTCTTGTGACAGAGCCATGTTGGTTTGGATGTAGGTTTTTGGTTTTTGGGTGGTTTTTTTTGTTTTTGTTTTTGTTTTTGTTTTAACCCCAAATGAAAAGTTATTAAGATTACCTCTGTTACATTAAAAATTCAGATAAGTAGGTTAATTATATATAGAAGTTTAGCAAATGTTTGTTTTCACTAGTGCTGGAAATGCCTAGCCATTAAATAAAAATGGCAGCTTAAATTGGGCAAATTTGATAAATGCATTAGCATTCTTCATCCTAGTAATAAGGTTCTCATGCTCTCTCTCTCCTGTTTTTCATTTCCAGTGTTCTATTTAGGTGAGTTTTTGAATTCTGATTTTTTCATTTAAGTTCTCCCTCTCCACTTCATGAATAAGTACCCCAAAGAGAATGTCTCATTGTCTTAGAAACGTCCAGCTCAGGTGCCTATTCAGATGCTCATTGAACACTTGTTTTCCTCAAGCTCTTCATATATAAATGTTTATTTTTCCTTTATTGTTGATGTTTTCCATTTGTTTCAAGTAAGCCTTTTGGAGATGATGACAGTATTATGTTGCAGTCTTTCATTTGCTATGTGTTACGTAAAGCTTATATTTTATTTTGCTAAATGAAAAAGAAGATACATTTGTAAATATGTGATGGTTTTATGTTATTCTTATGATTTTATCTCCTCTGTCCAGCTAACTATAAAGATAATGTTCATCTATAATGTTTTCCTCCCTTTTAGGGCCAACATTGCCTAGACAAAATTCTCAACTACCTGCCCAAGTTCAAAATGGCCCATCACAAGACGAATTGGAAATTCAAAGAAGGTAAATTTTTTATAAGTTGTTATTTGCAGTTTGTCTTTCTACTGCAGAAGCCCTGTGAGCATCCTAATATCAAAAGTGGATTATGTCTTGTGAGCCGTTTAAAAGTCACTTAGCAGCATACAAAGTGACTTTCACTTCAAGGAGTCTTATTTTTATAGCAGTTATAAATTGATCTATGGTCATTATGGCTTTCACATAACTAATTTAACTAGAAAGTTGAAGTCGTGTTGGCTGTTCATAGAAGTCATTGATCTTGAGATATTACCGTAGTGCTTAGTAATGGAATACAGACTCATTCTGTTTATGATTAAATTGCTTGTTAGGTGAGGTCAATAATATTATCTTGTTGCTTCAGTGCAGTTTATAAAGAAATACATTGGAAATTCAAATACAGCCTCATTTAGGTATAGTTGTTTCTGAATTAGTGAAGTCTCTGAACTATAAGCTACCAAATTCATAACAAAATAGTTATATAAAATTCAGGTACGTACAGTAACAAAAATTGAGTTAGTTAAACCAGGTGTCCCATTTTAAACAAATGAAAACTTTTTGGAGATGTTAATGTTGCTTTTTATCACTAGTAGGTCACCTGTTTTATTTTAGCTGATAACCACCACATAGATGGATTCTTCCATTTGACAAGCATTTGCTCCATGGCAAGCCAGCATTTCTTCTTGTGACCTTGGATTTGGATCTCACATTTGAAACACTCTTCAGATTCTCCATGTTGTTTTGAAATGTGTGTCATGTTCCCCTGACAGACAGACAGAAGGATCTCTACTATGTTCTGTGTTGGCTGCTTTGGGGGTATAACTGCTTAGCTCTTGGGAAAGGCCCTCCCGAAATGAATTTTGTTTTTGTCACAGCCTTTTATATTCAGTTCAATCGCTCCAGAAGTAGCCCCCAAATTTGATGAAAATCTATCCAATTCTTGGGAGTGATGCTATAACAGATACAAATAAAATTAAGTTTTTGTAGAAATAAGGAGAGTTTAAAAGATAGAATTTCGGTTCTATATTGAGTGTTTTAAACACACCAGAACAATTCCAAGAGTTAGAAATTGTAATGATTCTGTTGCGCCCCCCCCCCCCCACACACAGAAAAGTAATTAATAAAAAATGATCATGGGGCGCCTGGGTGGCTCAATCCATTGAGTATCTGAGTCTTGGTTTCAGCCCAGGTCATGATCTCCGGAGTTGTGAGATCAAGCCCCAGGTCAAGCTCTGCGCTTGGGGAGTCTACTTCGCCTCTGCCCCTCCCTCCACTCGCATTCTCTCTCTTTCTCCGTCTCTCAAATGAATGGATAAATCTTTAAAAAAAAATGATCATAGTATTATTGGGCATAACATTTGTAGAAAGCTAGGAAGATCTAGGAGAGAACCCAAACATAACAGATAATTTCTGGCATCATGGCATGGCAAGCAGGTGGCCCCTGGGACAGTTGCTGGCTGAGGACAATACAGAATAGAAATTGGAGCCAGCGGAGGGTGCCGCTGGCTTGTTAAGGGTCTCTGATGGGTGATCCACAGCGCGGAGGTTGTGCGCAACTTGCAACTTGCAGTTTTAGTGGAAATGAGTATTGAGTGAATTTTTACTAAATGCTGTGAAAATGCTGTGCCCGTATCTGATTTGGTTTTGCCAGTGCTGGCAGGCCCTGCAGCCCACCCTGGACTTGAGGCTTGTCTGCTTGTATGTAGGAAGGTACCACAGGGCTTGGAAATTGGATGTTGTTTATATTACTTACTTAGTTCAAGACTTGAACTCAGTTGTTTTAAAGAGTGAAATCCAAAATTCTGAAAAATGGGTGTAAATTTTAAAATTATTTTCTGTCCATAGCGACACACAGAGTCTTCTTTCATTTTTAAAAATTTTTTATGTTTAAAATTTTTTAAAAGATTTATTTTTAAGTCATCTCTATACCCAATGTGGGGCTCGAGCTCACGACCCCGAGATCAAGAGTCACACGCTGCACCGACTGAGCCAGCCGGGCGCCCCTCTTCTTTGTTTTAGGGAAACCTATAGGAGACCACTGTCTTTGTCAGTGTTAATTTTTATCTCTGTCCCTTCCCTTCTCTCTCTCCCACCCATTTCCCTTTTTATCTGGTGAAATCTGTTTTGTGTCTGCTCAAATCTCCTGGAAGTGCTGCTTCCAGCATTGACTTGTTTCTAGTTGAGATTTCTTCTCCTCATGCACATCTGCCTCTTTGCCTTTCTTCCTTTCGATCCTGCAGAGGCTCTTCCTTGCCACCCCCTGTCCCTCGAGCCCCTTCGGCTTCTTGCATGAGCGTGTGCATGAGCTGTCCTTTTTCTCCCTCTGTACACGGTCTACCTTGACAGACGTGATTGGGTTTCATGTTGTAGCTTCCTCTTAACTGTCTTTAGCTGGTGGCTTCCACATGGACAGCTATGACTCTGCACCTGAGATCAGTGAGATATTTCCCACGAAATGGAGCAGTGTCATGGGTCCTTTTGAGAATTGGGTGACAGCAATGGACATGTGCCCTCTTTCCCCCAGTCCCCACCCTTCTGATATGCATGAAGATGTGCATTTATATGTGTCATTTCAGAGGGTCATGGACCCTCTCGGTTCCAACGGTTGATCAGCAGTGAGAATTCCTGCCGTGGAGCTCACGCATTTGGGTGCGCGCACTAATACCGCAGTGTCAACCTTCATGATGTCATTCTTCATGTGCATGCTTTCTTCTCTTTAGTATTTCTCCCAGACTTTCTGTGCGGGAGGCCTGTAATGCTCTTCCTTCACCGTCCCTGTCCCAGTGCACCCTGTGACTTCTTTCTCTAACAGCTTGTTGGATCTACTCTTCTGACACTTGTGACTAATAGCTTCTCCGGTATATGTTCTCTCTGTACTGCTACTGTTTTCTAGTGGGTTTTCCAGTCTTTAACCGAGACCCCTTTCAGCTGTTCCCACATTATTACTGTCAGATCAGTTCTTCTTAAAGTCATTCGCACGTGGTAGACCCCCATATGGCACCGGAGAGCATAAGATGGGAAGGGTCACCTGCACGCAGCTGTGCCCTTCCCTTCTTATTAATCTCCAGAATGAATCACGCCTAACCATTTCTACGTTTAGTACTTCTGATGGCTTCTTCAATAGCATGAAGATAATAGGATTCTGTTCCTAGTTCTTGATGGTCACGTGATGGCTGGGGGCTGCTGACCCCCCCCCCCCCCCGACTAGGAAGTATGATTTGTCCACCTGCCTGGATGGCTTCCAATAGCTGTTGTTTTAGTCCTGCTGCTGGTTTCTCTTTCAGATTGAACCTGCGTCTTCCCTTGAGTGGTCTCTGTGCTCCTCGCTCTGTGACACCCCGTCCCTGCGCTTCCATCCCACCCCCAGGTTTTCTCGCTTCACAGTTTAGACATTTGCCGTCTTTCGACATCTGTTGTTAGCTCTGTCCTTATGTTGCAGGTGATCTTTCCCCCACCCCTTCTGGAATCCTTTAAACCTGTCAACCACAGTAATCTGGGTTTTCAGGAATAGGTCACTAGCTAAAGTTTTTGGGTTTTGTGGTTTCTTTTTCCTGCATTTTTTTTCTTTAGCTCAGTACTTAATGGACCTTTTCCATTTGAAGACTTAACAGCCATTTAAACATTTCTTCTCTGTGTTTTCTCTGTTCTCTTTTTTTGGGAACTCCTACTAGTCAAATGCTGGCCCTTCTAGATTATTTCCTCATGATACTTCTCTTTTCTCATTTTTTGCTGCTTGTTTTGTTTTTTATTCTTGGCGATATTTTTAACGATATATTCTAGACCAGCACTTTCTAGTAGAAATACAATATGGGCCATGTATGTAATTAAAATTTTTCTGGTGACCATATTAGCAAAAGTAAAAAAGAAACAGGTGAAATTAATTTTAATGATATATTCTATTTAACCCAGTCTATCTGAAGTATTATCATGTCAACATGAAATATGTATAAAAATTGCTAAGGTGTTTTTCATTCTATTTTTCATACCAAGTCTTCACAATTTGGTATGTGTTTTACACTTACCGCACATTTCTGTCTAGACAGGCCACATTCCAAATGCTCAGGAGCCACATGCACAGCTCACAGCCACCCAACGGGGACAACACAGTAGTAGATCGTCTATTGAAAGATGAATCTAGTTTTTTCTATTTTGTAATTATTCCCTTTTTAACAACCTGTTCCAAATTCATGATTCTATCTTAAGCCTCTCCTATTTCTCTTCCTTTGCCTGAATCTTCTCCTTCCTGTAGAGCTGAATTGTTTGTTTTACTGGTTTTATTCAAATATCTGGTCATCTTTAGTGGTCCATTTATTTCTAAACAGATGAGATTGATTGGCATCAGTCCTTGGCTTGACTTTCCTCTTGCATCGTGGAAGCAAGATCTCTGCTGGGCATGTTCCTCCCTGACCAGGAGGGCCACCCGGAGGTCTATGGAAGTGGGTGGAGCGTGTAGGCTGGTGGGCTCTCCTTTAGGGTACAGTTGTGGGGAACCCACAAATGCTGAGCTACTCCTAGTTCCACCAGAAGCCCTGACTCACCCAAGGCAGCGTGTTGAGTTTGTTTCAAAAACAGTCTTCAGTGGGAAGTGCCATCCCATCCATTGAGCTAAGGCTGGGGAGGAGAGGGCTGGCAGATGCCACTCTTCTTCAGACAGGGGTGCGAGTTTATTAATCAGTCTGATCTGATGGCCATGCCGCCCTCTCCTGTCCTCTGTCTGCTGGCCTCATGGGAGGTCTCTCCCAGGTTTCTCTTGTTGCGTGCACTTCAGCTACTCTCAGTATGTGTTCTAGTTGTGGTTGCCTTTGCTCTGCAGCGCGGCGAGGAGGTTCCAGGCACTGTTCCCCGTGCTTAGGACACACCGGGATGGGGTGGGGGGGACCTAAACAGCCTTACCCCATCCGACGGTAAATGGTAGACATGGCAGAAGATGACTGGTGCTCTGGCAGGAGGCCCAGCTGAGTGGAGGGGAGTGTGTGTGGCGGAGGGGCAAGGGGAGACTGGTTATAATAGGCTGGTCAGGATGGGTCTTACCGAGACACAAGGAAGGAGCTAGCCAAGCAGATGTCTGGGTGAAGTGCTTTGCATGCAGAGGGAGCAGCCAGTGCAAAGACCTTGGGGCAGGATTGTGTGTGTGTGCACGCGCACCTGTGTATGAGGACAGATGAGGCCACGGCGGCCTGGGCAGAGAGAGCAAGAACAGAAAGGAGGGTGCTCAGTGAGTTTGAAGCTAATGGAGAGTCCTATTGTGCAGCACCTGCCCAATGATTGCAGAGAAGGCAGTTTTTGTTCTGAGAGAAAGAGGGACCATTGAAGTTTTTTTTCAAGAATTTATTTATTTTAGGGGTGCCTGGGTGGCTCAGTTGTTAAGCATCTGCCTTCGGCTCAGGTCATGATCCCGGGGTCCTGGGATGGAGCCCCGCATCGGGCTCCCCGCTCCGCGGGAAGCCTGCTTCTCCCTCTCCCACTCCCCTCTGCTTGTGTTCCCTCTCTCTCTCTCTCTCTGTCAGATAAATAAATAAAATATTATAAAAAAAAGAATTTATTTATTTTAGAGAGAGAGGGGAAGAGAGAATGGGGGGGCAGAGGGAGAGGGAGAATCTCAAGCAGGCTCTCTGCAGAGTGTGGACATGGGGCTCAGTCCCAGGATCCTGAGATCATGACCTGAGTCTAAATCAAGAGTCAGACACTCAACCGACTGAGCCACCCAGGCGCCCCTGAATGGCCTTGATAGAAATGATTTGGCTTACCATACTAACATCCGTCTGGCTGCTCTGTTGAGACTAGCCCGTGGAGAAGCACAGATGGAGGCGGGCCCGGGGCAGTGAGCGCAGCCCAGCAGGGAAACCAGGGAGGCTGTTAACAGAAACTAGGCAGGATGTAATGGTGGCTTCCGCCACGTCACAGAGATGGCGAGAAGGCAGATTCTGGCACTTTCTGGGGGGTGTGTGTGCGGTACAAGAGAAGGGGGAGTCGTGGCTTTTCACCTAAGTGAATGGGAAGGATGGAGTTGTGCTTAACCGAGATGCGGAAGTCTGTGTGAGTGGAACAGGTTTCCTTGGGACGTACCAGAGGTGAACTTTGAGAATGTGAGAGGGAGATGTTCATTGGACATCCACGTAAAGATGTTGAATGGGCACTTGGATATACTTGTCTACGGAAACTGAGGAAAGAGGTCTAGACTTAACTCCTCTCTGCCGTTCCTGCTTTCCAGACCTTGATGGTAGAGTTGGTCTGCTGACGACCCCTCAGTGTTCTACTTTGTCATGAGTTTGTTTATGCACAGTTAAGACTTTCTGGAATTCCAGTAGAATCTTGGAGTGGGGGGAGACTTGAAAACGAGTTCAGACAGTCCTGCCACGTCACTTCGCCCTCAGCGCTCCTGAGGGCCGGCCCTGCTCACGTCTGAGGACCCCCTGCGCGCCCCCTGCGCATCTGTCTTCTCTCTCCAGGCTGCCTCTCAATACACCACCCTCGGCTTTTCCTCTTCTGACTGCCTTGTCGTGGTCTGTAGACTCTTCTCCAGGTGTACCAGGGGCTGCTTTTCTGAACTCCTACAACTTCATCACACATTCCCTTATTTTACATTTTACCATTTATTCATTTTACAGCTGAGTCTCGCCTCCACAGCGAACATTACAGGCTCCTTGAGAGTAGAGACCTGAATAAAGTTTCTGAGAAAAAGCCAGGAAGTTTCTGGTACTGAATTCATATATCTGTACATGTTAGGTATGAGAGGCAGAAAATATATGAGTTTGTACGGCTTGGGGGACAGTTAAAGAAGATAATACACGCCATTTTCATGCTGCTCAGGCTTTTCTATCTGTGCTGTTTGGGAGACGCTAGGAGGCTTCCCTGAGGAGATGTGCTCAGAGCCGTGCCTTGAAGAGGAAGGGCAGTAGGAATTTTGGTCCTAGGAGGGAGAAACATTCCGGGCAGAAAGAGCAGATGTGTAAGGGCACAGGGTGCAGACAGCCCTGTGACACGGGACAAACAGATGAGTAGGTTGGATCCAGCTTGTAAAGTGCTTTTTCCCTGAATTTGTCGTATAATAAAAAGGCACCTTTTTAACACGTTAGTATTCTCAAATTATGAGAAAGGTAAATGCCATTCTCCTTTGGCCTACCTCCCATAGGATCTGTTTTTGCCCCTGGTGAAACCCTACTTGGAAGAAGACACTTTGGAGTATGTTTTTATTTTTTTTTAATTAATTTTTTTTTAAGATTTTATTTATTTATTTGACAGAGAGTGAGCACAAGTAGGCAGAGCGGCAGAGGGAGAGGGAGAAGCAGACTCCCTGCGGAGCAGGGAGCCCAATGCAGGGCTCGATCCCAGTACCCTGGGATCACGACCTGAGCTGAAGGCAGACACTTCACCTGCTGAGCCCCCAGGCGCCCCTGGAGTATGTTTTTATACAGACGCTTGGCACTGGCCTTTGTCTCTGCAGCAGGGCGTGGCTGGGCCGCGGTCTGCAGCCAGGGACACATGGTGACAGCCGGGTATGCAGCACAGTCTGCTCAGAAGTTGGGTGTTCACTAGATTTTATTTCCAAAATTTTTTCATGTTATTTATACAGAAATAAATTTTCTTGTGTTTGATTTTATTTTCAGAGGCACATTACAGTACCCTCGGCCAGCTTTTATTTTGTGACCTTATTAACTTTGGCTCCCTAATTGGCTCTTTTCTACACCATTACTGAAAAGGGTAATGAAAATGAAGATTCATTTGCATCATAATATTCACCTGTAAGACTTGGGTAGTTCTATTTTTAGTATAAGGTTCATATTATAATAAATGATATATTTCTGTTACTGCTTTTAGGTAAGCTGTTAGGAGTATTATGAGTTGATTTTTGAAGACGGGCACGTGGTTTGTACTTGGTGATCAAATAGAAGGTGATGGGTAGGGAGAGAATGTTAGGAAAAATGTGCTCCTCAGGCATATATATATGTGTTGGGTATGTATAACAAATTTGATAGGATTTTTGCTCAGAACCATAAATTATTAATGGATTATTTTAATTAATAGCTAAGAATTCTTATTCTTTAAGTTGTTTTTTGTGGCTTCTGAAATAGTTCCCAAAAGGAAATTAATTACTAAAGAAACGTTTAAACAACATATTTAGAATCTGGTTTGTTTAGGAAGGTCAACTGCACTTTGAAGAACATCGGTTATATAATGTGACAGATAAAAAATGGCCATCCACTTTCTAATTTCCAAAATTGTATTGATGAGGGATGTTATGGATTGAATTGTGTCCCCCAAGAAAGATATGTCCTAATCCCCCGTATCTCAAAATGTGACCCTGTATGGAAATAGAGTTGTTTATTGAGATGAGGTCATACTGAAGTGGGGTGGGGCCTCTTAATCCAGTATGACTGATGTCCTTAGAAGAGGAGGATACAGAAGCAAGATGGCCCTGTGAAGACAGAGACTGACACAGGGAGAAAATCATAGGTTGGAGGCAGAGACTCTAGTGATGTATCTGCAAGCCAAGCAACACCAAGAATTATCAGCCGTTGCCGGAAGTTGGAGAGTGGAGTGGAGCAGGCTCTACCTGGAGAGGCTTTACAGTTCTGATGGAGAGTTTGGGGTGAAGCAGGGATAGTGTAAAGAAGAAGAATCAAATGGAAAAAAAAATAGTAATTTTTTTTTTTTTGAAAATAGTAATTTTTAACACCTGAGCAAGAAGAATTGCTCTGAAAAGTAAATGTGATCAGCCATGAGTAAGTGAATGTTGATGTATCCAAAGTGGTGGTGTGGTTTGGTTGGAAGAATGAGGGAGAGGTTCTGTGAGTCAAAGGGTTAGGAACTGTCTCCTTTGTGCGGTAGGACGTCAGGAGATAACGTGTCAGTCTGGGGGACTAAGAAGGAGCCGCTCGGAACAAATCACTGTCAGTACCAGATTGAAAGTAGTTGCTTCTGGAGAGCGAAATCAGGAGCAGGGAGGGTCCCTTCCCAGGGAAGGGATTCCTGTTTTGTTACAAGCTTTGTTGTCCTACTGTGTGTGTATTTTATACCTTTCATTATTTTACTTTAATGAGGGTGAGTTCGAGTTGAAGAAACGAATGTTGCCTTTAGATGTTAATCAGTCCCGTACCTTTCCTGTTGTCACATGATGGTAGTATAGCTTAGTTTTCTACTCATTTTTGTTTCATTTGTTAATATCAGTTTTTGGTGTCCACTCATATTATTAATATTTGGCTTCTTTGACAGTGATGAAAAACATATTTAAGAAACGTGAGTCAGTCCTGTGTTTAGTCTCAACATAGAGCTCAATTTACTTAATGTCTATAAATAGTTAGCAGATCAGCACCACTACCTGAAAGTTATAAAAGGGGACTGGTCGTCCCAGCACCCAAGCAGCAGGGCAGCAATGAGGGTTTATAGTCCCCCAGTCGGCCTTCACAGGCAGGATGGACCAAGAGTCCACCACCTCCTCCTGTAAGTACTGGCCCCGTAGGTTACATCTTGATTGTCTTGTTTCGTTTTGTCCCCTTTTGTTTGTTTGCTAATAGAGAAGTGAGGTACCCACATGATGTGATCAGAAAGTGTTCATGTAATTTTTTTTTTCTGACAAATGTCAGGAACATTGTAGTGTTACTAAGTGTTATCAACTCAGATCGTTTTCCAAGTCTGCTCTCCTATACTTCATTGAGTCAAAATTTAAATCATTCTTGACCTACCTAACACTCTCCCACATAGGTAAAGGTGAATGAAATGTATTTTTAAACTTTAATTATATTTTGCTTGCTTTAAAAACAAGAAGTCTTTGCGTCAACATAAACTAAATCTATGTCCGAGTGTATTTAAGAAAAAGCTATTAACCTCATCGTTGGCTAGTGCTTTGGGCATCTCTGCATTTGGGGATAGCTCTTTCGAGGAAATAGGTATTTTGGTGGTAGGAGGAACTATTTCTGATGTTTTTTAAATGCTCTTGGTGGCTATAATGGTCGTTTGCACTATAATTGTCTTTGAAAAAATGTGTATTTTCTCAAACTTTCAAGTTAATGTAAAATCATATCCTAGCTTAAAAGTTAGTCTGGCAGAATTTTTGCATAGTTCAGAATTCAAGCCCTTGTATTTTGAAAAAGTCTTCAGATGGTTCTAACAGTAAGAACAGTTGTAGACAAAGCTCTGGGAAGAAGAGTCATGTGCGTTTCCTGTCTGTGAGTCGGCAGTGATATTTCTAAGAAAAGCAGGGTTTACAAACTTGGAAACTGTCCCCTGAAAAGATAATACAGATGTCCTGCTTTAGAGATCAAAACATAAATGTCAGGTTTATATATTGTCCAATTTAGGTGGCAATTATTCATGCTACTAAAGATCTGTAAGCCTGAGATTTTCTTTTTGACACACTACTTTGGGAAATATATTTAGATATGCATCTTTTCAGTGAGCAGGCTAAAAATTAGCCAGGGACTCTTATCACCTCCTTTTTTCCCCTTCACATTAAGAAAATAGTCAGCAGAATCTTATGCAGCTGTATGAACTGCCCGCTCCACTCACTGTCCGTGAACTTGGAGAATCTCTCTGGCATCGTACTCCTCTCCTACATCCAGGAGATGTTCTTGATCTTTAAAGACTGAAAACCCTCGAATAAATATTATGTTCTGACATGTGGAATAATATTCCTAAGTCAGGACTCCCTGGCTGTAAATGTTGTTATGCAATAATTCTTTGAGACTTGGCTTTCTGCCTATGGCTTAAGCTTACTTTTTGTGATAAAAGCATTGTGTTGCTTGGAGGAGTGGCCGTCAGCTGGGAGGTAAAAACAACAACAAAGGGGTGCCTGGGTGGCTCAGTCGTTGGGCATCTGCCTTCAGCTTAGGTCATGATCCCAGGGTCCTGGGATCGAGTCCCGCATCGGGCTCCCTGCTCGGCGGGAAGCCTGCTTCTCCTTCTCCCACTCCCCGTGCTTGTGTTCCCTCTCTCACTGTCTCTCTCTGTCAAATAAATAAAATATTAAAAAAACAACAACAACAAAACAGATCAAACCAAAGAACGTCAATATGAAATGCAGTGTGGGGCTCCTGGCTGGTTCAGTTGGAAGAGCGTGTGACTCTTGATCCTTGGGGTCATGAGCTCAAGCCCCACGTTGGGTGTGGAGATTACTTTAAATAAATAAAAAAAGAAGAGAAATGCAGTGTAGTCTTAGGATACTATATGGTGTAGCTGTATGAATGATGTAGACTCTGACTGTTGATTACACCAGGAATGCGTACTCTCCTGTGATTGTGCTGGGAGAGGCTCGGGTGTGGTAAGGGGGCCATAGGAGTTACTTGTAGGCAGTACCTGAAGTTAAAAGAAATGTCCGAAAAGAGTTGACAGTAATTAGAAACAGGGGTGGGAAGGTTAGAGCAATGAACTGTTGGTTTTTGTTAATAAGCTTTATGTACCTGTATTATGTTGATAAGAATAAAATGAAAGAGGTGGCATGGAAACAGAAAAAGGCCTAGGAACTTGTATCTTTTCATCCTGGATTTCTTGGTGAGCTGTTATACTCTGAAGCTAAACAGTTTCCCTTAGCTTCTGGACAGAGGTATGTTCTAATTAGAATAGTACGGGTGTATCTTTCCCTCTTGGACCACGTAGATTGCTTCGAGTATCACATTACAGAGTGTGCTCGTATTTTTTGACACATATGGTGTGTTTTAAATGTAAGTCCCAGCCGAGTTCATTTATTAGAGGTCATTACAAAAAGAACCGACTCTTCTCTAATTTATTATTGAGAACATCCTTGTGAATACCCCAAATTTTTGCCTTCACTCCTGAAGCAGTATTGTTACCCCTCAGAAGCTGTGGTAGCTGGTGCTTTGTCTGGCGGCGTTGCCTTAAAACTCTGTAGCCGGTGTCTGACCCAGCGGCTGCTAGCACTGAGCACTGCTCTAGGAACGCCCCCCCCCCCCCCCCCCCGCCCATGCAGGTACCGTTAAGGACGGGGATAGGCCCAGAGAGAGCCTTCCTGCTTTTCTGAGACAAGGGGGATTGGCTCACTTGTCAAGTGGGCTTTTTCCTTTTCATAGTCTGTTTAGGAAACATGAAGGGGAGAGACTTCTGGAGAAATCTTGGTGGCTTCTTGGTGGTGCTGGGAGGGACAAAGCCTGGCATCCACGCTCTGTCACTTAGCTCTGCCTCTGCGGGGACCCAGCAGTTTATTAGCCAGTCCAAGGAAAGTCCTCACGTGAAATTCCTGATCGTAGCTCACATTAATTGAGTGTTCTTATGCCCCAGGAACTTTTTAAAGAGCTTTTTGAGGCATTGCTTCATTTAACCTTACCCACAATGCTATGAAATATGTTATGTATAAGATGGGGTGGTTTTTTATTTTGGGGAGAGTTAACTTTTATAGCAAGACTATCGTTTAGGTCCGAGTGGGTACTTGGAGACATTTGCTTTCTCTGTTACTTACATGTATGGAAGTTAAAAGCAAACTGTATGTTTCAGAGCCATATACATTGGGCCTCTTTAGGTTTGAATATAATCACAGCGTTGGAAATCCTAGAGTGAAAGGAGATTTTTAATTTAATTGCATAAATACTGAGACATTCCATACATTCTTAGACAAGGAGATTAAAAGACATGTGTTTTTCTCATTGATCTTCAAATTTAATAAAGCGTTAAATAGGATTGAGAAGGATAGGTCTTGGCAGAAGGGATAAATTTAACAAAGTGATCCTGAAACTTACCCAGAAGAAGCTAAGTATCTGAGAATCATCTAGAAAAAGTCAAAAAGAAGAGTGATGAGGATAGTTGCACCCTACTAGATATTTATTTCAGATGTCAAAGTATCAAGGTACTGGTGCCATACATACTAAAGAAACAGATCCACCAACCAAAACGTTCTGGAATATCAGAAACAGTTAACACACATAAAGGTGGCATCCTAAATCAGGGCCATGAGCGACTCTAAATGGTGCTGTGACGTAGCTCACTCAGTACTACACATCCCAAACCCAAGATGAATTTCATATGAACTAAGGATTTTGTTGTAAAAAACATGTAATGATAGAACCTTGTTGTGAGAAGGGGCTAAGAAAGATCGCAGAGGCAGATCACATAGAGGAATACCAGCACTAGACTTTCTGTGTAAAAGTTACAAGCCAGATCACAACTTCAACAAAGTTAACACATTACGGTTTTAAATGAAACTTTAAAAATCAAAGGCTTCTAAAAAGCCATACTAAAAGTAAAAGTACATTACGACCAGCGTTTGTGACAAAGGGCTCTTACCTCTGATAGAGAAAGGAGCTCGTCAAGTGAGTAGGGAGCATGACCTGTCCCGAGCAAGCCGGTGGGAGAGCGCGTGCGGCGTGTCTCACTTGCGCCCTGTCTGGGAGCGGGCTCTCCGCCGCCGGAAAACGGGGATCGCGTTCGCTGTTGGAGTGGAGAAGGGGATTCCCGTCTGTTGGGCTGCTGGGGAGCCCAGCCCCGTGCCTGAGCACAGTTTGGAGCCATGTTTCCAGAGCCTCAAGATGCGGTAGCCTTTCCCCCGGCCGGCCTGCCGGTAGTGATCCTTCAGCTGCCGTAGGGACAGGACGCGAAAGGAAGTGAAGCCGACTGCTGTCGAGCTTCGGCTGTGGCCGGCTACGGTGTTTCCTCGGAGGAGCATGACACAGGGACGTGGCCTTCATTTGTTGTAGCACTTTCCCCGTGAACAGTGCGAGTGGAGTGAGACGCCAGTGTCCTGTGCGGGTGGTGCGGCTGCGGCGCCGTCGTGTGTGTCCCGTTTCTCCACTGGCGGATGGGGGTTGCGGGCTCCGGCCACTTTGTATCGGCTTCACGACCGAGGCGCGCGTAGGTTCATCTCAGGGACTGGGTGTTTAGTGGTGAGTGGCCCTTGTGCACAGTTCTGATTTTTCAGTATTTAAATTTCAGGCAGCTGCAAGAGCAGCAGCGACAGAAGGAGCTGGAGCGCGGGGAGCGCGGGGAGCGCATGGAGCGGGAGCGCCTGGAGCGCGTGGAGCGGGAGCGTGTGGAGCGCGTGGAGCGGGAGCGCGTGGAGCGAGAGCGCCTGGAGCAGGAGCAGCTGGAGCGCGAGCGGGAGCAGCGGGAGCAGCGGGAGCAGCGGGAGCGCGAGCGGCAGGACCGGCTGGAGCGTGAGCGGCTGGAGCGGCTCGACCGCGAGCGGCAGGAGCAGCTGGAGTGGGAGCGCGAGCGCGAGCGCAGGCTGTCGGCCGGTAAGAAGTGTGCGCCTCGCTCTGCCGTGGGGGGGGGGGGGGGGGGGGGGGGGGGGGGGGGGGGGCCGCGGGGGG
>NC_058408.1:66862606-66912658 GCF_002201575.2 Neomonachus schauinslandi
TTTCTTGAATCCTACAGGATTCAGGACAGTTTAAGCGGGGGGGGAAGGTTCATACGTTCCTAAGGGGCCCGGAGGGGCGGGGTGGGGGCAGGCAGGACGGGCGGACAGGGCAAACCGGCAGCACTTGCTACTTTACCAGTTCTTGGTCCTCTCTGTGTGGCACATACTGCTTGGAGACTTAGGAAAGCTCTGTGTGGTCCGGCTTTCTAATTCTTCTGACTTGCTGTAAATTGGCTGTAAAGTGCAAGTGTCTTTTTATGGGAAATGTTTTATATCGGGTGGACTAGGAATGTATGACCCTTCGGAGGTTGCTTAAACTGTCCTGAATCCTGTAGGATTCAAGAAATGTGCTTGACGGCACTCTAGAGTTGTCTGAGGAGGAAAATACCCTCTCTACAACTGACTAGTATTTTATGGATGTCCCAATATTGCAAACTTTGAGTGAAAATTTCCAAGTCTGATGGAATTTATTGAAAGACGTAAGGGTTAAGATAAAACTGAAAGTTTGAGACATACGTTAAAATTGACATTTATTGGAATAGGATTTAAGAATTATTTTTCTATTCCATATGGCCTACATCAAAGGTCTCAGCATGGTTCTCAGGGTGGTCGATTGGTTTGTTGTTTGCAATAATTTGTTTTTAACTGCCTAATTATTTGCTGGAGTGATAGCCAGCAAAACAACACTTATCCACAAATAAGCATTGAATAGGGGGTTCCTAGCCCTTTATAAAACTTTTTACCAGTTTCGCTATTTGTTGTTCTTAAAAGACCAGCAGACGTATTCTCCTGTTTGTGGTCCTATTCATGTAATTTTAATGTCCTTTTAGTGGGCTAAATAATGAGAATTAAGATACAGTCTTGTTCTTGCAAAGGATAAGCTAAGCCATTTAATTTATCAGTGTGCTTATCAGCGAAAAAGAAAACTGAGTTCTTCCTCCTCTGGGTCTCAAAATGCACGAACAAGTTCACACGTTCTCGGGTGAGATCAGTTCTTGCACACGTGCTTAGTTCGTGGGTACTAACTGTGGTCTACATGTGTACATTTTGTCTGAATGCTGGTTTTGTGGCTTTACTAGCTCCCTTTTTCTCTCTCCTTTTTTATCCTGTCCTTGCTGCTCCCCACCTTCTGTGCAGCTCCATCCTCCGACAGCTCCCCGTATAGCGCGCCACTTCCTGAGTATGCCAGTTGCCAGCCTCCTTCGGCACCTCCTCCATCCTATGCTAAAGTCATCTCAGCTCCAGTGTCGGAGGCCACTCCTGACTCTGCTGTAGTGACCGCTTTGCCACCTCCTTCCACACCCCCTACACCACCACTTCGACACTCAGCGACACGTTTTGCTGCATCTGTAGGTTCAGCCTTCCACCCCGTTCTTCCCCATTACGCTACAGTTCCTCGTCCTCTGAACAAAACCTCTCGGCCTCCTTCTCCTGCGAACACACCCTCTTCTCAGCCTCCAGCTACGAAGCCCTGTGCCTGGTCTACTTCCACTGTCGCGCCCCTCCCTCCATCTCCTCCAGTAATGATTAGCAGCCCCCCAGGCAAAGCGACCGGTCCGAGGCCTGTCCTCCCTGTTTGTGTCTCTTCTCCTGTGCCCCCAATGCCTCCGTCACCAGCAGCACCCAGTGGGCCGCTTGACTCTGTCCCGTGTCCGGTGTCCCCACCGCCTACCTCAGGGCCAGCAGCGCCGCCGCCTCCACCTCCGCTGCCTTCCCTCGCACCGCGCTCACACTGTGGATCGCAAGCCTCTCCTCCTCCAAGCACCCCTCTTGCCTCAACTCCCTCATCCAAGCCTAGTGTTCTCCCTTCTCCCTCTGCAGCTGCCCCTGCCTCTGCGGAGACTCCTCTAAACTCTGTGCTGGGGGACTCCTCTGCTTCTGAGCCAGGCTTGCAGGCAGCCTCTCAGCCGGCCGAGACTCCAGCCCAACAGGGTAAGGCTTCCGTTGTTGCTACTAACAACGCACCCTGGAAACGTGGTGTGTCCGCGGCGGTCACTGCCTAGAGGCACGGGGAGGGTGGTTCTGGTAGGTGAACAGCCCTGTGTCACTGTGCCCAACTCTGTGTAACCTAAACAAGTCCAAGATGAGAGAGGCTCTTTCCTGGATTAAGTGCAGTCGGAGGATCAAGGTGGGGAGTGTCCGCACTGCTTTGGATTTTCGTGTCTTCCACGGTATCGTAGCTGGAGGGGTGTTCTGGTATTTTAGGGCCTCCGCAACACGTTCCCTGTAAATCCCAGTAGGAAAACGTTACTTGACACATTTCTCTACACGATAAATACACGGCCTGCCTAACTTGTCTTCCTTTACTTTGTGGGAAATTGAGAGATTCTATTTGGTGCCCAACTGAAGTCATGAGATGTGTCTTCCTCGAGTCTCCTCCTGAACAGTTCTGATTCTTGGGCCCTGTTTCATTTTGGCCTCTCCTGTATTGGGCTTCCCACACTGGACTAGGTACGCCCCAAATCCTGAAGAGCAGCCCAACTTTGCACGAGGGGCGGGGAGTGTTGCAGGCCTGATGTATGCCCCAGGGGATTCCTGTGCTCCAGAAGTACAAGAAGTAGTGGCCTGAAGGGATAGTTGGAAGAGAACAAGCATCCTCCACAGTTATCCCCCCCACTGCCTCCCCTCGCCCCAACTGGCCGTCATGGTGACAGGGGAGGGAGGATGTAATCGTCTAAGTTTGGATTATTTGTAAGTAGAGAAGGACCTGGTTCCATAAGTGAATAAGAAGACACTTGGCAACACTTTTTTTCAAAGATAGGATCTAGCAAGAATTACAGGAAGGAATATGACAACTAATTTGTACGTAGAAAGAAACGGTGTCATAGCCTGGATTTAATTAAAAACCCTTCTTTAAAAAAACTCTTTGTTCTTAAGATAAGTAATAAGACCTGTTATTGCTGTGTCTATGTTTTTCCTGTTGACGCATTGATTTTGCTTAAACACTGAGTCAGAATTCTAGTACATGCAGGCTCGTGTCACGTGACGGTAATGCCGGACAAGGGGGCACAGTAAGCCTGACAAGGTCACGGGACCCACCTGCTGTGCCCTTACAAGCCCACAGCCCGAGGGAGGGAGGCAGTCTGTTGCTCTGTGTTCCTCTAAGAGCTGCTGGTGTTTTCAGTTTCAAAAAATTACCACCCAGTGTGCAAATAACATCTTATTTGTCCTAAAATACCCCTTTAAAAGACTTCAAGGAGGGAGAGTGCCTACTAGCTCGGTCTTCTGATACTGAGTAAGTTCTCGTTCACTCTCTTTGTGATTTTACAAGATTTGGAGACATTTCTCTCTTATCCCTGTCTTCTAGACTAAAAGGAACTTCAAATTCTGTATCGTTTAATTATTTCTGGTAGTTACTTTCAGGTTGTACTTTGTTCTAGTAGATTCCTTTACTTCAGTGATTCTGTACACATTGGAGTTAAAGGTGGAACATTTTTAAGATGCTGACCTGGGGACCCACCCCTCCCTCCTGTTCTTAGTCCAGCCACTGCGACCATCTGTCAGCGCCTAAATACCGGTCTTCACTATGGTAGGCTTAAGGGTCTCAACCTTTACGGGTTCACACAGACTCTTGGGGGTCTGTTACTTCCAACAGCCCTAACTGCGGTCCTACACACGGGCTCGCTTCTTCAGGGGCACCGCTTCCATCACAGATTTTATAAGCACTTAAGCGGCTCCATGAACCCCCAAAGATGTAACTAAGTGACTTGTCGCACAGTTCTGTTAATAAAGCTCTAACATTGAAGTAAGATGTTAAATACTTTGCTTTGCATTTTAGTATCTTTTTAACACCGATCTAGACTTTAAACGTTATGCTAAATGGAACTCATTAATAGGTAGTAAATGTCTGAGGCCACTTAATTTAGCATGGCATCCTGCATCCCTTTCCACAAGATTGCGCCCGTGGCTCTGTTGTTGACGGTCTTACTTAACGTCTCTTTCTCTCAGGCGTTGTCTTGGGACCACCTGCACCTCCGCCCCCACCTCCGCTCCCCTCGGGTCCTGCCCCGGCTCCAGCAGCGCTGCCCCCCCACCCGGGGCCTCCGCCTCCGCCTCCCCCTCCGCTCCCTGCCTCGGGGCCTCCGCCCCCGCCCCCTCCGCCCCCTCTTCCTAATCAAGCGCTCCCCCCTCCCCCTCCACCTCCCGCTCCCCCCCTCCCTGCATCTGGATTTTTTGCCGGATCTGCATCTGAAGACAATCGCCCTTTGACTGGACTTGCGGCTGCCATCGCTGGAGCGAAACTGAGGAAAGTGTCCCGGGTAAATGCACCTCCACGTCTCTGTGCTTTCTGCTTGTGCCTATTCTCCCTCAGTGACTGGGATAGCGGATTGACTGTCTTCTCATTTCATGAACCCTGTGTTACCTCACTGATTCAAAAATCTGAGACAGTTTATACTCGAGAGAGAATACAGCTTCTGTAAACCCAGCACCCAGACTCACCACTTCACATTTTACCGTATTTGCTTAATTCTTCTCTGTGTGCATGTGTTTCCTTCTGCGGGACACACACACTCTCCCTTTTTGTCTGAACTGAGAGTGAGTCAGACACACCACGTCTCCCGTCTCCCTGAACACTGGGGCGTGTGGTCTGTAGGAACAGGGACGCTCACCTACGTGCCCACTGGAGAATGATCAGGACTGGGAAGTTTGGACTCTTCTAATCTACAAGTGTATTCAGATGTCACGTATTGTCCAACACTGTCCTTTACGGCAGTTTTCTAACCCAAGATCACTCAGTACGTTTAGCTGTGACGTCCCGAGCTTGCCATAAAACTGGGATAGTTCCTCACTGTTTCATACGTGAGGTTGACTTTGGCGAGCTCGCCCTTCAGTTTGGTTTCCCCAATAGTTTTCTCAAGATTAGTTTTGGATTATGCATGTTTTGGCAGATTACGCATTTTTTTGCCACCAGAGTGACGTGTCCTTCTCAGTGTATGGAACAGGGAGACATGTGGTAATGTTTTATTCCATTATTGTTGATGTAAACTTGGATGGAATTTCCACTGATTAATATAAAGTTAGTGCCAATCACTCCATTGGTTCTTAAAAAGATTTAAAAAATAATAATTGGATGTTTGTATTGAAATTAATGTCCTAAACACAGGAGTTTACTATCTGTCCATATTCTCATTAAGATGGAGGATGCCTCTTTACCAAGTGGAGGGACTACCGTTGGTGTGAACCCGGCCTCATCGAAGTCAGACACGGGTCGTGGGAATGGACCCCTTCCTTTAGGAGGCAGTGGGTTAATGGAAGAAATGAGTGCCCTGCTGGCCAGGAGGTGAGTGAGAAACTATGTGAACACGTTCGGAATTGAGAGGATTGTGTTCATTTTATTCAAGTACAATTTAACTAGATGCCGTTCTTCCCTTCCAGAGTAGTTTTTATACTAAGAGATGAATTTTTTAAAAATCTGATTTATCTTCTTTCTAGGAGAAGAATTGCTGAAAAGGGATCAACAATAGAAACAGAACAAAAAGAGGACAAAAACGTAAGTTCATAAAGAGAGTCTACTGCAACTGGAAACAGGAAAGCCAGGCGTAGCTCATTCAGGAAGTGATATCCGAGATTGGGTGGAACTTAGAATTCCTTATTTCAGCTTTTCACGTATTAGAAATGGCTTGTTTCGAGCATGATGTATCACGTTTTCATAGCCTTCTGTGTGCGACGGGCAGGGCATGGGGACCCGTGGGGAAGGGGCTGCACTCAGTTGTGGAGCGAATGCCATACATTCACTCGATGTCCTGAATCTCGTAGGGTCTCCGTTTCCTTGCACTGAGAAGGAAGGAATTAGACTAATCCCCTAGGAGCCCCGTGGTTATCAAGTTGTGCGCCCGCTGTTGCTTCCCCACTGCATTTGGGCTTCGGCACCCTTCCTCCCGCCTGTCGCTAACGTCTGGCTCAGTAGCGGTGGCTGGTGCCGCTCAGGAGGATGGGGGCCTGTGGGGGACAGAGGAGGCAGTTCTGGGCTGCAGTGGAAGGGAGAGGAGGCTAATGAAGGACACAGTGGGAAACGCAGCAGGCATGTTGGACATGGAAGCGTGTGAGCCCCTGAGTCTGTGCTCCAGGTTTCTGGCGGGTGCCATGTGATTAATAAGTGTTTCTATTTAGGAAGATTCGGAGCCCGTAACTTCTAAGGCCTCATCGACAAGTACACCCGGTAAGTTCAGGAGGTCTATTTTAACCTTTATGAACCTTCTCAAAATACTAATACTCCTCAATTAAAAATGCCCCATTTACCCATGTTGGGACCAGGTTCCTGCCTGGTGATGAAAGCGTTAAAAGTTTTCATTCACGCTTGAAAGCAATGACTTGCTTTTCCTCTGCCTTTGTGAGATGGAGCGATCCATTAATACCCAAAGGTTTTTTCCTGATGATTCTTTCTTTGAAAATCATAATTTTTACACATTCCATGTGTACTGCTGTTGAAGATTTGAGGCTCTTCACTAGAGCACGGAGACATACATCATCAGATGAAAGAGAAGTCCTTTTAGTCCTGGATTCTTAAAGGTGAAGTTTAGGTGAGCAGGTAGTTAGCACTCATGTCCATGTCAAAGCATTCTCAAATGGAGAGAGAGCGCTGTCCTTTTAGCCATACATTGGGGTAATACTGATAATCAGGGAGATAAAACTTCTCTTTTGTAAGGAGAAAAGAAACCTCATTACAGCTTTGGGGAAGTGGTGTTGAACTCAGCGAGGTTTCTGATGTTGAAGACTCTAGGTTGCGAGTATATTCCGTAGAATATGGACAAACTGCCTCTCCCTGGAGGCATCTGACCAGCACGGCGTCTGTGACGAGGATGTGAGGATGTGAGGTGCCGTTTCGTGTGTTGACTAAAGTGAAGAGCGGGTCTACCTGTTCAGCTTTTTATCTAATTTGAAATAAAGTGACGTGAATAATGAATTTGGTAATTTCGATGAATTAGTATCTAGAATGGCCCATGAGAAGTTTTTATAGAGAAATGTCCATGTTAATTCCTACCCATTTTGAGTTGGAGACTACCAGCAACCTCTAGAATTCCACTGTTTAGAAATTCTAAAAAAAAAAAAAATTCTGTTTTGGTGATTGTAACCCATTTGACAAAAAAGAAAAAAAAGTCTCACATTCTCATTACTGAATGGTGATTATTCAATATTTTGATGGCTGTATTGTGGTTAATATTGTGACTTTGTGAATTGTTTTTCCTCTAAATAGGACTCAGATCAGTTTGTTGATGTTACTTTCGTTAAAAATTCTCTGGTTTATGAACTACTTACTGTAATAGCTTTATTTTCTTCCAGAAGCCAAAATTAACATATATGCTGATACTGTAGAACTCCACTGTAAGTTAGGGTCACAGGACCGTTTACAAGTTGAAAAGAACTATGAATCCGCCCCCTCCCCCCTGGGGATGACCATATTTTTATACAGATTTGCTCATAATTTCATGCACTCCCTGAAGTTTATGCAGACCCCAAGCTGAGAACTCCATGTCTAATAGGGAGCCCTGCTTTGCTAGAGAGGCTGGGCATCTCCTGGTGTGTGGGCTTCCAGTATCGGAGACTTCGCAGCCTGTGGCTTTCCCAGGGGGCTCGTCACACTTGCTTACTAATGTCTTCTCATTTTAATGTCTGAAGTTGTACAAATTAGAATCCTTACAGATTTTAAAGTTCAGAATTGTAATTAAAAATTTTTCATTTGTATTACTTACATAAACACGTATGATGTTACTCAGTATTTCGTTATTTGTTTTACAATAAGTAACTCTGGGAGCACATAGGATACTTCGTAACTTATGTTCCTTATTTTTAAAGAACCAACCAGAAAACCTTGGGAAAGAACAAATACAATGAACGGGAGCAAGTCACCTGTTATCTCCAGGTATGTTTGTTTTCTGACTTTTATGCTACATGTGTATCTAAAAAGAAATTAACCTCTCCAAACTCCAGTGGTAGATTTGAAATAGTACAAAGGAGCAGATGAAATCTGGAATTCTTCTGCTGGAGACCACTGAGCACCATCGTACTTTTCCTAGTGATTGGATGCTTACTGTGAGCCAGGTTGTCTGAAATTTTAAGATAGCTTTTATTCCTCCCAATTTCTTTATTTTGAAAAATTCAAAACTACAGAAAAGTTGAGAGAATAGTGGAGGAACCCAGATTCCCCAGTTACCAGTTCTGCCCGCCTCCCTTCCACACATGTTCCTCTGGGTTGGAGAGCAGTTTGCAAATCCTTCAGCATTTTCCGTAAGAACTGGGATATCCTTCTGTGTAACCCCAGTACCATTGTTGCTGTCAAATTTAATGTTGAACAATGGTATTATGTAACATATTCACATTTCCCCAGTAGTCTCAATGACATCCTTCGTTTTGTAAATGTCATTTTTAAAAGAAACTTCTATATTTTAAATTGAAAAGCAGCTGGAGAGAAATGCCTGCAGTGTTTAAGAGAGAGCAAAATAAAACCTGAAGTTTTGAATTTGTGAAGTAGGAAGATTGATTTCTGTCTCAGTTGGAACTTCTAGTTATAATCAACTTAGAAAAGATAGTGCCCAGAAACAAGACTAGTGAATTTCTCCCAGTGGGCGTGAGGCATGGTCTTAGCAAATTCAGCATTTCTTAGCTAGGCATATTTTATTGTCATACCAAATTTGTATCTCAGGTCTTGCACGTAGATGAAACTTTTTCTGGATTTATGAGACAGTTTAAAGGACTTAAATTTTTTTCCAGAAAAAAAATGTGTGTTTAGAGACTAAAAAGTTTTTGGCCTTTTCTCTCAGAGTTGTTTGCTTTATTTTTACCTCTTAAAAAGCAAACTTGACTCTAATAGAAAAATACAAGGACAGACCTCACATTGCCACAAATCTGTTCAGTGTTAGCCTAAATCTAAATTTGGATTTGTTTTTATGTGGTTCCTTGTTCCTGTAGGAAAGATTCGGTGATGACACAGTTATTTAAGTTCCTCAGTGCCTTTTCGACTGTATAGAAGGTTTTAGTTTCTCAGTGACTATAAGATGAATGTATTTGATTTTAGGAGAAAATGCAGGAATTGCTTTTGGTGGACATGTTTTCAATAGAATAGAAAAATTGCACATTTGTGTTTATCAGATACCTGATTGATGTGGCCTTCCAATGCGTCTCTGGTAGTTTTTATAGATTTTCTCCACGAGCACATTTTGAAGCCTGATTTATCAAGTACGTATCAGAGAACAGAACAGTGATGCCCCATGTATCTTTGAAGACATAAATGGGACGGGAAGAATTTTTCTCTTTGTGTCTACTCTTCATCCCTACCTTACTGATACGGGTTCCATAGTGAGCCTGAAGTGAACCCTAAGTCCATGGAGGGACATGAAATGGCTTCTCCAAATGGAATAAAAGTTCGTTGACATGTTTGGGTTCATTTAAAAAATATTCTTTGAAAGATTTTTCACACTTCTAAAGGAAGTTTAATAAGTGTTCTGAAAATCACCATTTAAAAAAGAATCTTCTGTAGATTAACCAGATACTGGTTCTTATTATCTAGTAGTGTATCGTTATGGTGTCCTGCTCTGGTAGGTGGTTTTCTTCTCCTTTCCTGAAATGGAAATTTGGAAACGCCATCGCTTCCTGACCACTCCTACCTTTTGATTTGATCCATCCAGTGATACGTGTCTTAAAATTTCATCGCAAGCAGTCTTAAGCCATGAAAGACTTTAAAAAGTATGTTGGAAGGACTAAACTGGATGGCTTTTCGTCCCAAGTTTTCTCCCCTGTTCCTGCTGAGAGCCAGTGTATTAATACGGCCACTTGATGTTTTGTTTTTATTGAAGTGCACCTCATCCTTTTGTGGTGGTGAAAGTACCCCTTTCTCTTAGGAATGTCCATGTCGAGGTTATGTTAGTGATAGGATGGATCAATACCCTGTCATACACATGAGGTGTACTGCATTGTGCTCTATTTATTAAGCAAAGATGCCAGATAGTAGGGTAAAAGCAAAAATGTTGTCGTTAAAATTACCTGAAGCTATGACTGGAATGTCCCATTGGAAAATTTGTGAGTTCTCATATTCAAGAGAACATGTGAAAATTTGTGAGATCTGATATTCAAGGTAGAAAAAGAGTTTCCATGCTTTTTTTCTGAGAAGAGTTAATTTTGTACTTCAAACTACAGTGATTTTTTGATACTTATTGATACTTTGTGTAGCAGCTTTTACTATGTCTGCAATCTCTAAAAGTGGTCATTGCGCCACGATTTCCTTTTTGTTCTCTCTAATTGTCAAGTGAGTATCTTAAATAACCAGAATTAGTGTCCAAGTACCTTCTTTTGTATTGGGGAAAAAACTACTGTTTTAAGGTTAATGGACTCCTTTCATTGTTTTGCTGTGACTACAAATCTATAAAACAGGAACATAGTGCGAATTGTTTTTTAAAAGCTCTATTGTATTTCCCTTTAAATGGTTTTTCCCCTTCATAGACGGGATTCTCCAAGGAAAAATCAGATTGTTTTTGACAACAGGTCCTGTGATTCATTACACAGGTATCATCCTGATGTGACTTTGTGGTTTGAGACTTCGAAATAACATGTTGAGGATAGGGCTGAGCTTTTTCTACCTGGATTGGTAATCACCACAAGGGGAGATGCTTGAGGAAGATCGAATCTTTCATATTAGCTTTATTTAGAGCAATTTTTAAAAAACACTAAGAGATTTTAAGTAGAAAAGTTAGTAGGGTTCATTCCCCTGCCTTCATTTTCTAGTCGGATCAGGGTACCTATGAGTGGTGGACACACCAGCAAGGCCAGAGTGGGGTCTGAGGCCCCCTGTGTTTTCTCCAGCCACTTGGCAGCTCTTGCATTTTCTTCTGAAGGCTTTTCTCCTTAGAAGCTTGAGACAAAGCCTTTAAAAGGTAGAGAAGAAGATTTGTACTATGTGTCAGTGGAACACGGGACTACATTACAGCCACACTTGTGAAAAGTGGATTCCTGGACGAACATCTGTGTCTCGTCCATTCGTTGCAGCAGATTGCGTGCCTTTACCAATCTGACTGTCTCCCGTCCTGGGCACGTGGTTTTCCAGGATGAGTCCTGTTACACCATTTTTTAATTAAGAAAATTAAGAACCATTTATTTCCTTCTTAATTAAAGAAATTGACAATTTTTTATAAAAATCCTCAAGTGTTTAAGCTTATATTTAGAACTGATTTGGAGGAACAGGGGCTTTAAATATTGTGGTAGTTATTTGATAGGCAGCTGTTTAGAGGTAACACAGAAACCTCTGGGAAGGCCTCATACTTTGTTATCAATTATGGTGAAAACCCATAGATTACAAATCACCGAGGTTTGCCCATGTTATCATATGCACCTATTTTTAAATATACACATCAAGTCTCCTGGGAGCATGACTTAAATAGTATATGGAGGGGTGTCTGTGGCAGTGAGTCAGGGGTTGTGCAGACTGTATTTGGCCAAATTACTTTCATGCCATTGATGATTAAAATATTTGATAAGTTTGTCAGCCAGTTAAATCTGCATAAAATGTTTGTATTACACGCATGAAATCATTTTTCCTGCTTTTTTCAAGGTGGTTTAATCATTGTCACCAAAAGACTTACTTGGAAAGTTTGCTAGTACATAGGAAAATAGCATTTAATGAGATTTTCTGTTGTTAATCTTCTCAGTTCTCTTGCTGCTTTCCCACATAGGGCCCCTTGATAGAATAATGTTGATAAACCTTTTTTAAAAAAGTGGTGATTACTTCTTTCCTTCAGTATGAAAAGTTCCCCCCTTTAGTTAATTATCATGGTGGTGGTGGTGGTGGTGGTGGATTGCATGTTAGCATGAATTAAAATTTCTTAATTGCATGTTTCCTCTATAGTTTATTATATAACAATAATGTGTTGTATTTAATAAGTATGGATATATTCATAATATACTGCCGGTTAATTAGCGGACTACAGTTGCTCATGTGAATGTTGGGGATATTCATTATATAACCTGGGAGAAAAGCATTCACTGGTTGTACCACTTAAATGTGAAAAGTGAAAGAAAAGCAGAGAAATTAGGAGTTTCAGTCTGGCGAGCAGGAACAGAGAGCGTGGGTAAATAAAACGCAGTGTGTGGACCGTCAAGGGTGTTCCCCAGATTGGCCTGTGCCCAGGACACCTGCCTTGTCTGCTGTGGCTCTCTCTACCTCCTCTGTGACCGGGGGTTGCTGCTGGCCCCTCAGCAAAGGGAGAAGGTGTATCCTCTCTAGAGGAAAGGAAATGTGTCCTATAAGTAAGTCTCTTCCACCGCCCCCCTATGCCTAGCTCTCAGGGCTTACTGAGTGAAATTTTCTGAAAGTTGTTTTCCCTGGTTCATCCAAGCAGGGCAGCAGAGATCTGATAAAATAAAACTGGTTGACTTGCTTTACATGACAACTTGTTAAGCAGCCATATGTTTGATATGAAAGCAGATTAGCTCAGTATTTCATTTTCACAAACAATGCCTGTGGGTTTGGAGTATAATATGCCTTGTAAGAGTTACAAAATCATAACTTGGAAAAGTTACGGTGCGTACCGAGTTTTGATTCAGATTTGTGATGTTGGTCCTCTGCAAACCTGAAGACATGTGACTCAGCTGATAGTTTTCATCTACACCGAGTTGTGGTCCTCAAAGCATAGCCACTTACCATACTGAAGCAGAACATAGAGGAGTGCCCAGTTAAGACTCTAGATTTTCCCCCTGGGATTTCCTCTACTTGCCGGAATTGGAGAGGAGCCATGACTGGTTTATTTGGTATTGAAACTTTTGCTTCAAATATACCTAATTTCTAAGACTTACTTCTTCGTGTAGAATTTTTAATAGAAGCTAAACTTCTGAATGTGTAGTAATAATTGGCAAACTGCTTCTGTGTGGCATTTCCTTTTTTTTTTTTTTAAAGATTTATTTATTGGAGAGAGCGAGCGTGCACGCACGTGGGGGAGGGGCATAAGGAAAGGGAGAGAGAGAATCCCAAGCAGATGCCCCACTGAGTGTGGAACCCCACGTGGGGCTCAATCCCGCGACCCTGAGATCACAACCCCAGCTGAAACCAAGAGTCAGACGCTTAACTGACTGAGCCACCCAGGCGCCCTATTATTATTATTATCTTTTTTTAACAAAATTAGTTGTAAACACGTCATTCAGATGGCATCTCCATAAAAATTTGTCTGGAAACAGCCACATAGCCAACTGGATATGAATATACTTTTAATTATTTCCCCAGCATTCTTATTTATTTGGATGCTTGAAATGGCATGGAACACATAGACTGAATCATGCTTATTACTCAAATGGTTTTATCCCATAAACCAAGGCATCGAATTTATAAACTGATGTATCTTAGTGGTTGGTCTGCCAGATGTTTAGTAGGCTCTGCACACTTTCAGAAGAACGAGATTGCACTCCTTGGGCCTCAGTGTCGCAGCTGGTCCGGCGTGTCCGTCCCCGTCAGCGTGCTGCACACGATCCCGTTTCCCAGAGAACGCGCTCCTCTGCCCTTTACTGAAGAAGTGTCTTCATCCCATCACCGTTGTCTGATTTGTTTACAAGTAACTGGAAACATTGAGCAAAGTGAAAAATACTTTGTTTTCTGTTCTAATCAGTCCTGCAACTTTGACAATTAACTTTTTAACATCTGTGTTTTAAGTACTGAAACCTGGTGTTGGGTTGGTAAATTTGCAATTTTTTGTAAACTCTTAAACATCCCAAGTGTTGTTTACCTGTCCTGGAAATTCCATTTGTACAGACCAAAATCTGCACCTTCATCACAGCCCAGTGCCAATGGCGTCCAGACGGAGGGGCTAGACTACGACAGGCTGAAGCAGGTAGGCGCTTTCCCTCCGCATGCACTGGTCTCTCTGGAAAAATGTCTGGTGTGCTGGCATTTGATGGGTGGTGAATGTACTGGAAAAGAATTATAGAGTTTAGGTCTTTCTATGCAAATGAAACAGTGATATGACTACTGTATTGTTTTTTTCAAATCTTCATTTTTTTGGGTCAGTGTGTTCACGTAAAGTTCCAGCGGTGGTGGAGAGTGGGGCAGGTGACTTCATGGTGTAATATAAACTTTAAATATCAGTGCATGGTGTATAATTGTAAAAGGAAAATGGGGTTGCACTTTCCGCTGACGGTTGGCAAAAATGGACCCAGCGAATCTGGTTTTGGCAAGAACGTGAGGGAAATGGGCACTCTCGTATACTTTCGTTTCCTAGAAGCGGTTGGGAAAAGAGATGACGAGCCTTAAAAATAAATATCTTACCTTTGAACCCAGCAATTTCACTTCCAAGAATGTATGCTAAGAATATATTGCAGAAGTATATAAATCTGTAGTGTTGGGGAGGGCCCCGTGGTCATTAAGGAATCAAAAATGAGAGTATTGAATACTGAATGATGAAAAAAGGATCTTGTCCACATTTTGGATACCTCTGCATTATACACGTAGGTACTCAAACAAGAAAGGGGAAGGAGTGATAGGTGAGAAGATGTGTGGGCCTTTAAAATATTTTATTCCCAGAAGAGGTAAAATAATTTTTAAAAAAATTGGTAGTGTTAAAAAAAACTTAAAGGGAGGGCCAGTGTACACACCTTATTAGTAAGACAGTGGTCAGTTTCACAGACCTGAACCCAGGTTTGCTGCAGCGAGCAGGGTTGCCTTGGGCTTCCGGCCCTGCACCCTGGGGACCTCTGAGAACAGTGACCCACACCACTCCCTGTCGCAGCCTCGTACTGACCTGCTGGTGGACGTGCAGGCCAGGGGCTGGCTGGGCTCCTAGCACAGTGCTGTCTTTTCGCCCTCGTGGGAGGCCGGGCAGGCAGTGCTTATACCCAGACTCTGCATGTCCGAGGTTCCGAGGCGTTCATTCCATGGCTCAGCCCCACAGCTCGGTCAGTAGCTGAGTCAGGATCAGAGCCCTGAGATCTTTGCTCAAAGCCTGTGTTCTCTGTGCTGTCACTCCTTTGCCAAATGTCTGGGAGCTCAAAAAGGGACCGAGAATGTTGCAGTCATAGGAGTTCAAAATTAAAGTCAAATATGAATTAAAGGGAGAAATACTAACAATAATTTCAGATAAATCTAATTTTTATACTGCAAAGCTATTTGAGAAGTTAAATTGAGCTATATAGTTTGAAAAGGAAGCTTGAGGTCATTGATAATCAAGCCCTAATTTTCCTGTATATTAAACATGGCTTTCTTTTCTTGAAAAACACTTTAAAGTAGACGCTTGCACACACTTGAAAACGTGGTAAATTCTTGGCTATCTGAAGTGTAGTGGAGAAGAGAGGAAAGGTTTCCTGTTAGGGCTGCTTTTAATAATAATTTGAATAAGGATATCTGATAGTTTGTACTAATAATTTCTGTGCTTGTTTTGTCATTGGTAAAGTGGAGGAGTTATATTAATTGATAGTTTCAACCTTATTTTAAACATGAAAAGCTTTTTAAGAAAATGAACCTTAAATAGAGCGATTTAATTTTACCCGAGGTGTGCAATAATAAAGAAGGTCACATATTGGAAAGTAATCCATCCAAAGGGGAGGTGTTATTCTTCAAATTGTGTCACCTTGTCAAAGCCCTTTTATTTTTATTTTTTAAAGATTTTATTTTTATTTATTTGAGAGAGAGACTGAGATAGAGCATGAGGGGGGGAGGGTCAGAGGGAGAAGCAGACTCCCTGCTGAGCAGGGAGCCCGATGTGGGACTCCATCCTGGGACTCCAGGATCATGACCTGAGCCGAAGGCAGTCGCTTAATCAACTGAGCCACCCAGGCACCCGTCAAAGCCCTTTTAGCTGGCATGTGACATTGTTCTTGGTAATTTGGGGAGGGGAGGGGCAGAGGGAGAGGGAGAGAGAGAGTCCCAAGCAGGCTCCATTCCCAGCCTGGAGCTGGACGCAGGGCTCGATCTCACAAGGCTGAGACCATGACCCAAGCCGAAATCAAGAGTCAGATGCTCAACTGAGTGAGCCACCCAGGAGCCCCTGTTCTTAGTGATTTTTTTTAAGTTTGGGTGGGGGTAGAGTGGTTGTCCATTATTTCAAAGTGAACTTATAAATACAGATTTTGCAAAATATTTGAAGGTGGAGTGGTTTTCATGGAGGAAGGAGCATCTAGAACTATTAAATCAATACCAATAGGGATCACACAAGTACTGTAACATTTCTAGTAGCCATATTAAATGAAGAGAAATAGGTGAAATTCATTTTAATATATTTTATTTAACTTAATATAACTAAAATAATATTTCAATATGTAATCACTATTTTAAAATTACTCATTATTACACGTTATTTTTTTCACACTAAGTCTTTGAAATCTGGTGTGTGTTTTCCCCGGCAACGCATCTCATTTCACACTGGCTACGTCTCGGGTGCTTGGTGGCTCCATGTGGCTGTGTCTTCTGTTTATCGGTTCGGACCGTGTAGGTCCAGCAGGGGCCCAGCCACCCTCGTCCTACCCGTTAGGGCAGCCCGTGAGGCCGCTCCAGGGGAGTCTCGGGTTCCTAGAAGCACGGTTTGGCAGCTGTGGTGTTATTCCTAAGGAATCCCATACTTCAAACCAGATCACAGATTGGCCAGGATCTGCTCGTCTAGTTTACTTCTCCTGTTCCTTGAAATTTCATTACGGGCCATCTTTCAGACTGCTCCGAGAAGACGAGGTTGAGGGCAGAGCTATTCCTGTTCTAGAAATTACCTGAATCCTACCTTTCACTGGATGGCAGAGCATTCTAATGTTTCATGTTTTGCTAGGCTACAATAAGCAAGGGCTGGGAAGACTGTTAAAACAGAATCATTGCCCGGCCTGCTCTAAGACAGCCTTGTCTGGGAGGGACTCCGGCAACACAGACCATTCCTCAAACTTCGTATATTCCTAAAATTCTGTATGACCAAGAATATATGTAGTGGTGATTTTTTTTTTCTGTATTCCTGATGTGTTTCTCTCATATTTTAGGACATTTTAGATGAAATGAGAAAAGAACTAACAAAGCTAAAAGAAGAGCTCATTGATGGTGAGTATATGAACAGATTTGCTGTCCCTGTAATGTTTGAGAATATCCTTTTTTAAGGAAATGCACATAAAGAAAGAATCAGTTTATTACTTGAGAGCATAAAACAATTACTTTTGCATAGTATCCTGCCCTTCGCTTGGCTTATTAGGATGTCAGGGAGGAGCCCTCTCCTTCTTACGGTGGAAGTTATTTGTGAAAATAGGAATGAACGAGGTCCCTATGTGTCAGGGCTTGAGTAGCATCAGATGGAAGTCCAGGCAGATGGGCCCGTCTCTGGCCTCGCGTCCCACCTCGCTGCCTTCTCTGCGGACTCTGAGCCCACAGAGTCCGTGTTGTCATTTTGCACACAAAAGGGAGAGCGCAAATGAGAAAGTGTGTGTGTGTGTGTGTGTGTGTGCGCCTGCACATACATAAATCAGTACCGTCTTTGTGTCAAGAAAACACAGGTCTGTGCAGTGTAAGATACAGGGTCCGTTCGTCTCCTTATTACTGGGAGTTTGAAGACAGCCACTGAGATTTCTTAGGAGTGAATCACTCATTGATTTTACCTCATCGTCGTATTGACTTGAAATACGTTTCCTTTTCGTGCCCAGCGATCAGGCAAGAACTGAGCAAGTCCAATTCTGCATAGAGAGACGAGCTGAGGAGGAATAGGACTTTAGTCTGGAGAAAGGAGAAAGACCCCTGCGAACAACAGCTGTTAACAACAACAAACCCCTACATTTGTGAGCTGTGACGAAGACAGTGGAGACAAACAGTCAGAAGGAGGAAAACCAACATCCTCGCGAGGCTTCAGATGCTGTTGCTCTGGCGATAAGCTATTTCCCTCCCAGTTTGCTGCTTTTTTCTGACCTTTTCAATAGGATGGAAGAGTCGGATGCGAATTCCTGTTTCATAGTTATGCAGAAAGTACTAAACCCATCAGGCAAGATCGCCGTGCATTGAAATATTTTCATGTCAAGACGAAATAGCACGTTTTTCACAATCCATTGCTAAAATAAAGAGGAGAAAGGCTTAAGTTTGTTTTCAGAGAGTGCTGACGAAGAATTGAGCAAGTTACACTATTATATTGTAAATGTTTCTCTCAGGTTTGTCTTCCTATCACATTTGATATTCCGTGAGGAATGGAGATCAGCCCTGTGTAGGTTAATATCCTAAAATGTGCAACAAATGGAATTGTATGTGTTTTCCAAGGGTGATATTTATAAGAAAGTGTCCTAAAAATGGTTTGTCTGGCTTGAGGAATTTTAGAATGATAGGAAGTCTCTCGAGTTAGCCTTCATGCAATTTTGTAGATTAAAACATAAAAATCGTCCAGAATTTAAAGATTTAGATGCCTTCCTAAATTGTTAAAATGCTTTACCAAATCTCTGACTCCTACATAATACACACCAGTGGTCAAATGTAAAACAATATATTGTAGACTTACTGTAGGTTTTCAGCCTTTTTTAGATTTATGCATGTGGACATTTTTATAATGTAATTACAACCACCACAAAATTAGCTTTTTTAATTGCAGACAGTAATGCATGTCCCACTAATACGTAGCGGCCTTTTCAGGCCTGGTCCCAGGGAAAACCTTTTGTAGAGTCTGGGGTGGGTGGGAGGAAAGGAAGGAATCATTTTTTTTTTAAAGTTAATTTCTGCACTGTCTTTGTTTTCTCAACGACCTGCATGAATACTAATGAGGACTGTTTTGTGACTTTAATTGGTAAATATGTTAGCAGAACCAAGTACTCAATCTTTTACGTCATGTCTTCAGCTGTTCGTATTTTAACTTGAGTAATTTCAATGGTCTGAAACATGATTCTGAGCTTCACATGGATTACATTGTACTGTGGAACTCGAAAATTCGATCCCTGAATTTGGCAGTTATTTACTACCTAGGTGCCCTGCAGTTGGACAGGTGTTCAGGTACATGTTCCTGACCAGGAAGCTGCTTTTGAATTTTGTTACATGGAAACACATGGAGTAGCCATGTCCACAGCAACCAAGGTCACAGACACCACGTGGCCAAGGGGACCAGCGAGGGGCTCTGCATGGTTCTCTTGTTGTGACTGAGCAAGATTCACGTGGTGGGAAGAAGGACCTAGGTGGTCTGCTCACCCCCATGCGGGTGTGCACGTGGTGTGCACGCCTGTGCGTGCACATGTAACCCACGCCCTTCTCCTGGAAACTCGCAGAGATTAAAATGGAGAAATTCTATATGTTGCAATGATAGATTTTTTTTTTTTAATTTAGGAAATCACAAATTCTCCAGACTCTCCATCTTGATTTATTCTTCAGTTATGTGCCATATTTGCTTTGAAATCTTTGATTATCTGAAGTTTTACTAAAATTTTGAAGAAATAATCCATTTTCATCTGCTTTCTAGATTTTGTAACCTCAGTTGGTCAGACAGCTTGTCAGTAGCATAGTTTACCATGCAAAAAAGGTTTGAGTGAGGGAATTGTTTTCCTTGTTAAAATAGTTCCTGTTTCTGTAGAGACTTCAGTTTTAGATTAATCTGTGATGGATGAGCTATCATAATTCACATCTACAGTTTTGTATCCACCATTCATCGTCAGGCAGTAGTAGGAAAGGCATTCAAGCTGCAGCAAGCCTCTAAAGTCCTGTCTTCTAAAAGAAATTGGAGGCACTTTGATCTTTATTATTGTCCTTTTGATTATGCAAACACTTGGATGGTATAAACGCTCACGTCCCCTATAAATCTGGTGAGAAATCACTTGATTTTGTTGGTGAAGTTAGTCTCTAGTAGGATAGAACACTGGGTACAAGTGGTCCAAAGTCAGAGAAAAGACTTACAGTAACACGCTGGATCTTAGTGCGGAGCTGGCGTAGGCACTCGGTGTCTCGTGCCTTGGCCCGATTCTCCCAGGAGGTCTGTGTAACGGGACAGGGCCAGTGCTGGGTCACAGCGCGTTCCATCAGTGTGCGTTCGTCCGGATCGCTAAATGTGTTCTTCCCAATCACTGTACACATTTACTGTCCTACAGGACAGTTTTGTCATCGTTAAGAGATTTCAGTAACTAAAATGGGAAGCAGAAGCTTAGGTGACTTTCCTTAGTGGGTGATGTTCCTTGGAGCCCGTCATGCCGACGGTGTTCATGCTCTGTGCTCACTGGGTGTCCGAAGCCGAGTGCAGTTCAGGGGGTCCTTTCTGATGACAGGAAGGCACTTCTTTCCTCAACACTGTGATCTGACCCGTGACAAATCTGTCCTATATGCTCTGTAAATGGCGAGCAGTCCATTGCAAACCAACTGAATGTACACATCTTAACGCCGGTGCTGAAATCTCTCCAGAGTAGTCGTCGTGATTTCACAGTTTGTTCACAATTTGCAAGCATCACGTGTCAATCCGAACTGAAGATGAAACACTAATGAATGTTGGATTCTCCTGCTTTAGGTGTGCTTCCTTTTTAGATTTTTCGGTTCTCTGCTATTTTTACCGTACTGTTTCATTTACATATCCTACCGCTAACTTCGTTTGTGTGATTGAAATAAACTTGCAGTATATACATGTTGCTTGTTTGTGACGCTTAGATGACACTATGAAATAATCTGTCGGCTCTACAGTAAGTTCTTCTGAATGTGGAAAGCCCAGGACTTCACTCCCCAAAGTTTACACAGCTCGTCACTGTTCCTTCCAGATTTCCTAAGTTGAAAATACTGAGTAACACAGAGGGAAGACGTGATGATGTGTCTCCTCCGTTATGTTTCAAATGGCTGTTGCGTGTCCCCCGGCCCGCCTCGGCACGGTGGCTTACTCCTCCTGTCAAGAGCTCAACAGAGGTGTAATATTTTATTGTTTTGTTCTACAGCGTAGACACTGGAACTCACACAGTTACTGTTTCCCTTATGTAGTTTGCGGGTGAAAGGGCCTTAGCAAGCCCTGAATTTTAAGCATAGGAACGTCTGATCTGTGGTGTTTTGTACGCCGATTTCATGAAGACTTCGTATGAGCAGGGACACTGTTGAGCTGACTGATTTGGAGTCCGTTGTTGAAATTCTGATGCCTTCATTAGAGGTACAGTAAGCCCTGTCTTTCCGCTTTCACCACACCCCGGGTTCTCTCCGTCATCCTCCCCACTGGCTGTGGGCGCCTGCAGCATATCCCCGTCCACAGCTCCAAAAGTGTCAGCCGCCTCAGGCGCGTGCTTCTCTGCATATAGAAATCACAATGTTCGTGTACAAACCAGAAGTCACTTCCCATTCAGAAGTGAATTCAGCAACATGGGGCCCCTGGGAGGCATAGTCGGTTAAGCCCAACTCTTGGTTTTAGCTCAGGCCATGATCTCAGGGCTGTGGAATCGAGCCCCACGTCGGGCTCTGCGCTCAGCACAGAGTCTGCTTCTCCCTCTGCCTCTGTGTGCGCGCTCTCTCTCTCATAAGTAAATTCTTTAAAAAAAAAAAAAAGTGAATTAAGTAACAGATTGCAACCTTCTCAATGTGCCTAGCCACAGCTTGTGTGTCTCCTGAGAGCTGTATGTACCTTCAGTGCTATTGTGAAGAGTTGGCCTCTTGGTTCTAAGTGTTAACCCTCCATGGCACAGTTTACCAAGGAATGCTGTGTCATAACTTTATAACCCCGTAGCCTGAAAACGGCACCACATAAAGTGCACTGTGCGCAAGAATGCTCCAGGGACTCTTGCTCCTTTATGTTTCTGTCCTGTAGTCTCCTTTCCTAAAGACGTTTACTTCAAAACCCCAAACTTGTTGTTGTTGTGCCGTTTTTGTTTTTACTAGAAAGATGGATTTGTGTCCGTACGTCTCCTCAGAACTCTAAGGGATGTGAAAGGGGTCCCCAGAGTGCATCCAAAGGGCTGATGCTTAATACCTCTGAAATGTCCCTGAAAAGTCACTTAGTATTTATACTCGGGTGCTCTGAAGTTGTCAGAACCTGGAGCATGTATAAGGAGCTGTGAATGTGAATGAAGTGTTCTAGGGGCCTTCGGTGCCATGCAGAAGGGGTGAAGAACACTGACTCGAGTAGCTTTCTCTGGGGTCTGAGCACACTTGACGAAGATGCTAGAGCGGGCAGCCCTCCAGGAAAGGACGTTTCCTCGACCGAGCACCGCGCGGGGGGCCAACATCCCGATGGGGCGTGGGCTTCCCGTGTCCCCGTTAGGTTGTCTCTAGAGAGTTTTTGAGAATCGAGAGATTTTTACATCTTAATAATACTAGAAAAGTGAAGCCTTCAGCTTAAGTCTAAGACTGATCAGAAAAGAAACGGCTACAACAGCAAACCTTGGGCAGCCGGGGATGACAGGGCGGCCACGGGGCGCTCCCTTGAGGGGCGGCCGGGGTCTTCTGGGAAGGACACACATTCACACACTGCCCCAGTACAAGCTGTGTGAATTGACCTGCCTTTCTAAGTAGTTTTTCTTTATAAGGTAACCGGTTTTATGAGAGGGTAAGTCTGTGACATGGTCATAGCGACTTAGGATGTAAAGGAATGATGGCCACGTTTATTGGTTATTTTTGTTAAATCTGAAGAAATCATAGATGTGAAGACTTTGAATTATACAGGTGTCTGTGGCCCAGAAACTCCCTAAACTGAAGCCTACGCACCAGGGCACCAGCCTCTAGACACGAGAGAGCACAACTTTCTGTTTTAATGACCGCTGTTAGGAATGCTTGCATATTTCACTGGAGGACTAAGTTTGTAGTTATGCCATAATGAAAAATCTGTGCCAAGGCAACCTCCAAGTTCCTCGTGTGTAAATTTAACTCTTTCCCCTTCGCTTCTGAGAATGATTTCTTTAGCGGTGGGTAACAATTTTTTTAATATGTGAAGAAGGAATCACTGACGTAGCGAATAGTGTTCTGTAGGTGGGTTTGTTTTCATACGTGGTGGTTTTCCCAGGAAGGCAGATGTGCAGAGAAGCATGCCGCTGGGCCTTTGCACTGCACGAGAAGTGAGGCTTGGGGGAGGGGCACTGAATCCCCAGCAGGCAGGGTTCCTTTCTGTAGAGGCCGGGGAAAGAGGTTTTTGGCTAACACTTCGTGACGCACATGCCATGGGCAGCTTCTTCACACTGGTTCTTAAAACTCCTAGCGCTCCATGCCCGTAGTCACACCCGTGGAAATTGTAAGTTCCTTTTGAAAACAGGAATGGCATTTTAAACGTCTTTCAATGTGCTTCATTATATTTTAGATGAGAAATACCAACTTGGGATTTTCCTTGCCGCCCACCGCCCACCCCCCACCAGGGTGAACCCGGGGGTGCACGTGGTCTCTCCTGCCTGCCACAGCGTCAGGTGCCCCGTGGCTCCGAATTTCCCTGACTCCGCGCACCCTCGAGTCCGGCAGCGGCGTCTGTGCTCCCAGTGGGCTGTCGCCGCCGCGCTGGGGACTGGCCAGTGGGACCAGTGAGGAACTGACGCAGCGCCCAGAGCAGCCCTGGGAGCTTCTGTGGGAGGCATGGACTTTGTCCCCAGAATCTCCGGAGAGGAGAATTTCCCTGAGAAAACTGCTGGGAGGGTTAGATGTTCAGAAGAGAGCCGTGTTGAAGCCTGGCATCGTTTCATCCGCCGAATGGGGTGGGCGGTGTTTACAGCCCCGGTCCTTCCCCACATTGCGCCTGCCCTGGGCAGTGTCAGCTGCTGACCTTGAACTTGAGGTTCGTGCTGCCTCTGAAAGGGGGCGGTGTTCCCGGACTCCTGAGGAAGCCACGCATTCGCCCTTTCCGGGCCTGGTGCCTGGAGCTCCCCATCTGCACGGGGCCCTGCAGGCACTGCCGGAGGTCCTGGGGCCGCGGGATCGGGGCCTCCCAGGTCTGCCTCTACCTTCCCCTGTGGCCACTGGCTGGTTGGTTGATTCTTTTTTGATCCAAGAGAAGGGAAGAAAGCCCTGACTTCGCTCTGCAATCTTAAGTGCAGCTTTTAATAAGTGTTTTAAATCTTAGACCCTAATCACTGAGAAATGCGCATCCTGCATGGGAACAATAAGGAAGGATCCGCGAGGTGACCGTCAAGGTCAGGGCTGTCACATAAGGTGCTGCTGGTGCCCGAGGGGACGACGGGTATCCGCTTGGCAGCGTCCATGCGTTCTCCTGGTCACAGCCCTCCGCCCCTAAGCCGCTGCTGCTTTTCACGGCTACCCCGTGCTGTGCGATCGTGTGAGACTTGCGACCCCGCGTCCGCGACAGGACGTCCTTGTTGGGACTCTTTCTGGTCCAGGAGCTGCATGGGGTGAAGCTGCCCTCCTGTGTTTCTTGGGGAGAACGCTCTTCCATGGCTGCCTGTCCCCTGAGCCTGCTGTGCCCCGACCCTTGTGTCCTTCTGTAGAAGCACACGGGTCGTCACTTGCCCCAGCTCCTCAGTTTAATCCCAGCAACTTCTGGGCCGTTGGAGTGAGTGTTGTCCTGAGTCCTTGCTTGGCCTCGACAAGAGGAAGGTAATTGGCACGGTCAGAGGTCGCCCTGGAAAGTCTGGGTTATACAACAGGAGCCCTGTTGCGCGGACATTGACTTCAGTTCTCGGTGGGTGTGCGAGTGTTTTGGGATTCTGTGTTTGTTAGCAATAAGATAGCTCTTCGTTTTAGGAGTGTTTCTTTTTTGGGAAAATGAAGTGTTTCTAACAAAAGTGAATGAGCTAGAAGGAAAATTCTATCTCGAGACATCTGTAGTTGATGCAAAATATCCCAAACTCAATTACAGTATTTACATATTTTCATAGAAATTCTTTTTTTGTGTTGCTTGATAAGACTGAATGAGGAAGCCTCCCTGCAGTCTGTAATTATAGAAAACACTGAAAACCTTGAGTCTGTAGCTGGGGGGCAGAGCGTGGGTGTATTGGGGCCAGCGAGTCGGAGGCGGGCCCTGTGGTGCTGGCGGGAAGCTTTCTGTCACCTCAAACCCTCCTTTACTTGACCTTGGGGGCCAAGAGTGGGCATCTGGTTTGGAGCTTTGTATTTTGTTTCTGGGAACGCCGGAGGTGGTGAATTGGCTTTCTGGCCAGAAGGACAACCTCCACCATTTCCACGAAGAGATTTGGAATGTTAAATACATTTTCCTTCCCAGACCTGCCAGGTCGATAGGCCAAAAGCATTCAGTAGAATAGCACAAAAGATAAAATGCAAAGGTGACTTTTCCTTATGGTCCAGATGGGTTAGTCTCTCAGGTTATCTTGCTTCGCTACAAATTTTAAAGCTGGAAATAGGCGTTTATGTCCTTAAAGATTATGCAGAGCTGTTTTCTTTGCTAAAGATGTGAACACATGCAGCCCACAAAATGAAGGCTTTATAATCTGGGAGTGAGCCTCTTACAGCAGCAGGGATGGAAATCATGCCTTAAAAGTTAAGGTTGAGGGGCGCCTGGGTGGCTCGGTCGGTGAAGCATCTGCCTTCGGCTCAGGTCATGATCTCCGGGTCCTAGGATCGAGTCCTGCGTCGGGCTCCCTGCTCAGCGGGGAGTCTGCTTCTCCCTCTGCCTCTCCCCCTGCTTGTGCTCTCTGTCTCGCTCACTCACTCACAAATAAAATGTTAAAAAAAAAGAAAAGTTACAGTTGATTTAAGCACACACAAGCCTGTGTTTTATATGCAGACGGAACTCATGTGTCTTATCTCATGGAATCTGAGTTATGGGCCAGGCTCAGTTTCAGGAGTGGAGGAAACTGGGAACAACTTGTCTTAAAGCAACAAATTGTAAATTGCTGGCTTGGCTCAAATCATCAGTGAACTCAGATAAGAGAGGGTCTCACTGTTGGGAAGCATTACCTTCCGAGCTTGGCATCTCCCTTCAGGAAGGGGAAGTGGATGAGAGGGTGAGCTGTGAAGCCGGCCGGCAGGGCACGGAGGATCAGGCAGCCCCGGGTCTTGCACCAAAGTGTCAAATAGGAGAGAAAGGAGAGGACCCGCAGAAGAACCCAGCAGGCAGGAGCAGCGCCTGCTCGGGGCGTGGTGCCCTCCGAGTGGCTGTGGGAAGTGCGTGCCTTTCGCGTGACCATGAAGTGTGACCTGTATGCGGGTGACGCATCTAGAATGTGTACAGCAAAGGCTCAGCTTCCAGAAACGGGGCCCGGTGAGCCCCAGGACCTGATGGGATGGAGGTTTGCCTCATCCGACTCTGCGTCCAGCCGCCACGCCACTGGGATCTGACCCACTTCTTGCTCCTCTTCCCTCAGCAGCTTTGCTGTTTTAACTGCTCTGCCCTTCAGCTGCTTGGTTTCCTTCTTCTTTTAAAATAAAAAGACGAGATAATTAATACAGAGGAGACTTGTGTTCATTGTACCAGTTGCTCTTAGTTTTCCGAAGATGGCGTGAGAGTTTTGTGTTCCGCTTTACTGGTGGTGATTCTGACATGAGATTCGCTCAGTCCTGGGGCTCCTTAATCTCAGTTAAGCGACCAACTCTTGGTTTCAGCTCAGGTCCTGATCTCAGGGTCCTGGGATTGAGACCTGTGTCAGTTTCCACACTCAGCATGGAGTCTGCTTCTCCCTCTGCCCCTGCCCCTGCTTGCACTCTTCCCCCCGCCAAATAAATAAAAACTTAAAAAAAAAAATACGCTCAGCTCTCAAACCTTCAAGAGCTTTCTCTGGGCACCTTCCGCATGTCACCCCACCACTGGGGAGGGTGTCAGGCTGTCTGTGTCTGTACCCGGTGCTGCCCTTCCCTCTGCGCACCAGAGTGCCCTGCGACCTCGGCGGTGTCTTGGCTGGAGACGTCCAGGGCCGCAGCCCAGACTTCTTGGGAGCCCGTCGGGTTAGTGAGTGGCTGTGTGCACACCCTGGTCTTCCTCCGGGCCTCCCAGATGCCCCTGTGCTGTGTACCATCGACTGCATTTAGGGTGCGATCCAAGAGTGGGACCACTGCAGAGTCCCTCGATGCCGTGAGCTTGGAAAACGGAAGGCACGTCCAAGACCCCATGTCATTAATGAGGAATCCACGTCGGACGTCCTCAGGCGGTGCCTTGCAGCCAAGGGTATCTGGGTCTGGTGGGGGGGGGGGGGGGGGGGGGGACGCCCACTCCCCCCCCCCCCCCCCCGCTCCCCCGACTGACTAGAGCAACTTCTTCCTTTCCTGCAGCCTCGGCTCAAGTTCTTGACCTCTCCTCTCCGGGTCAAATGCCCGAGAAGCCCCCGAGGTTGGCCAGAAAGGAGTTTGTCGGGGTTGGGGGGGAGGCACACGGCAGTCCTGTGTTCTCTGATGCTGCTGGTTCCAGGCTAAATCCTGTTATTAGACACAGGGCTCATCCCTCCAGAGATGGTATGATGGAAACGTTTACCAGGCCCTCCGTCCCCGGGAAGGCACTGTGAGATGTGATATCCCAGGATGCTGGGCTGGGAGTCGTGACCGCAGGACGCCCCGGGGTGGCTGGGTGACATGTGAGGTGAAGCCAGCACCCCCCCCGCCCGAGTGCGCCCTGCACGTTGGGACTAGTGTTTAGCACTTCTGTTCTCAGCTGGAAAGTTCAGTGTTTGGGAATTCAGAGGCCATCCCAGCTGTACCTTCGTGGTGGTTCTGTGCTGAGGGATACGTAGCTGCAGGGGCTGGGGGTCCCGCCACAGACGGGCCAGGCTGGCCGTGACATTGGGTGTCCCAGAACTCAAGAGGGCCTCTCTGACCCTCCCTGGCAGTCGCAGACCTGGCCCAGGGGAGTGCGGGGAGGTGTGGCTGGGTGCATGGCTGGGAGTGGAACTGCGGGGTCAGAGCAGGTGCCTGTGTTCAGCTCCGTAGATACCGGCCCACGGCAGAGCCAGAGGTCGAGGCTGCTGCCTGCCGCTATCCTCCGATGGGGGGCAGCCGGGACACCCCACCGCATTGGCTTCTTTTTTTGATTGAAGTAAAGCACCAGACAAGGCACATACCCGTACAGCTCACTGACTCAGCAGACTGAACCCACTTGACCAGCACCCAGCTCGGGAAATGACATCAGCATGACTGCAGAAGCCCCCTCGTGCCCCCTCCCAGCCACTGTCTGCGCCCGTGGCCAGCCCTGTCCTGATGTGTGACCTCATTTGTGCTCCATGTAAGTGCAATGGTGCTTTTCTGGGTCTGGTTTCTTTCCCTCAGTATTCTGTGTGTGATGGCGCAGTCCCCAGCTCGACTCTCACAGGCAGCCACACCCAGAATGTTCTGGCACGTGTCTGCCGAACCCGCAGTTGCTTCTCCGGGTGTCTGGCCCAGGGTCACCTTCAGGGGCAGCTCGGCCTGTCCCTGTCCTGCGGGGCTGTCCTGTGTGTTGCTCCCTCCAGCAGAGGGGAGGAGCCAGGTCCAGCTGGTTTGCAAATGCGAGGGGCTCAACGCAGGCCCCTGGGCCCGAGGGCAGCCCCGTGCCAAGTTCTCTCAGGGCCTCGGCGGCAGGTGAGAAGGTGATGATGCCAGGGGCCAAATTCTGGGAGGCAGCCCTGTCCTGATGCTGGAGCCTGCCGGCCTCGTCCACCTGGAAGACCGGAAGACAGAGAAGAGTTGATGAGGTGTCTCTGAAACATGGCCCCTGCCCTTGCATGTGCGTGTGCATGCGTGTGCACAGCGGCAGGGTCGGGGCCCCTGATGAGCCACATCCACCGACGTTACAGAGCTGATGACATATGGGTGCTGCCCGCAGGGGATTCCTGGCGCCCACCTGCCAGCCGGGCTGGGGGTGGGCTGGGAGATAAAAGCCCCTGTGGAGACGTGGCGAGAGGTGGTGTCTGGGGCGGTGGGAGAGAGTGGGGGAGCATGCACACTTCCCCCCAAAACCCCAGCATGGGCCACACCAGACTGGCTGCTGCAGAGGGTCAGAGGTCCCCAGGAGAGAGATCGATTCTGATGTGTAAGAAGGTATCTTTTTTTTTTTTTAAGATTTTATTTATTTATTTATTTGAGAGAGAGAATGAGATAGAGCATGAGAGGGTCAGAGGGAGAAGCAGACTCCCTGCCGAGCAGGGAGCCCGATGTGGGACTCGATCCCGGGACTCCAGGATCATGACCTGAGCCGAAGGCAGTCACTTAACCAACTGAGCCACCCAGGCGCCCTGTAAGAGGGTATCTTGAGTTTCTAGGGCGGCGAGGTTTGCAGAAGATATACAAACGTGCGGCCGGCCCACAGCGGTGTCTGGCTGGACATGTGTGCACACACCTAGGCCCTGCCTGGAAAAGGCATATAACCAGTTGAAATGGGTTTGCAGTGTTGAGAGGGAAAGCAGAAAGGACTGGCCCCTTGGGGAGAACAGGGCCATCACTTCTGAGCGATGGCGGCGGGGGCCCTGGGTGGGCTGCTGGGCCATCAGTAGAGGCACGGCTCCCCTCCCACCGTGGGGACAGGAAATGCAAGCCATTGGCGCCGCGCTCCCGAGTCCCGTTTGGTGGGCCTGGCGGCCAGCACCCAGCAGGACCCCGGGTGCCGTCAGAGCACCTGGGCTTCTCCCATGGGTGCTCCCAGCCAGAGTGGCCTCCCGTTCCCCCAGCTGGGGAGCCACCTGCTGCACCCCCGCCGTCAGGAGCAGAGCCAGCAGCGGGGGCTGGCGGAGGCCATCTTGGTCCCCTGGGGGGCCCTCCCCGCTCACCAGGCCAAAGCACGTGGTACTGGGTCTAAGTTCTGGTCTCTTGCTGTAGGATTGTTTCAGCCCGGGAGCAGTAAGCCCCCAGCCAGAAGGGTCCTGGTTGGTTAACGCGTCCTCCTCTCCCAGCGGCCTCTCGCGGTCTCTGCGCTGGACGGTTGACCCTCGCCCCCTAACCCCCCGGGGCTGCCGGGCGCATCTCTGGAGCCCAGCACCTGCGTGCATCTGCCACCTGCAGCACCTCCAGCTCCAGGCTACCACGCCCTCGGCCCGGGCTGCTGTGGCTCATCCATTGGCCCACCTCACCTGGGACTGCACGAGCCCCTCCCCGCTCCTCTGGCTCCCGTCCTGCCCCAGTTAGGCCAGGAGCACCCTGCCTCCCGGCGCACCCTAACGTGGCCGCCCTGCCCTTTCTCCCCCCTCGCCTGCATCCAGGCCATAGCGGCAGCTTCTGCATGCGGCTCAGAGCATGTCCCTCCCGCTCCCTGCTGTACCCAAAACCGAGTCTGCATCCCTTACGAGCCCTTCCAGGGTCTAGTGCCATCCTCTAGGCTGGGAGGCGGGAGCGCAGCAGAGACCATGCATTGCCATTCGATAAGCACCAAACAAAGGCAGCAAAGTAGAAATAGGTAAGTGGGACATCAAATTAGAAAGCTTCTGCACAGCAAAGGAGACAACAAAATGAAAAGGCAATCTGCAGAATGGGCGAAAATATTTGTAAATCATATATATGATAAAGGGCTAATAATCCAAAATATATAAAGAACTCACACAACTCTATAGCACAAAAAAAATCTGATTTAAAAATGAGCAGAGGGGGCAACTGGGTGGCTCAGTCGGTAAAGCGTCTGCCTTCGGCTCAGGTCATGATCCCAGGGTCCTGGGATCGAGTTCTGCATCGGGCTCCCTGCTCAGCGGGGAGCCTACTTCTCCCTCTCCCTCTGCAGTTCCCCCTGCTTGTGCGCTCTCTCACTCTGTCTCTCAAATAAATAAATAAAATCTTTAAAAAAAATAATGAGCAGAGGATCAGAATAGACATTTCTCCAAAGAAGACATCCAGATGGCCAACAGGCACATGAAAAGATGCTCAACATCACTCATCATCAGGGAAATGCAAATCAAAACCACAATGAGATATGGACTCACACCTCTCAGAATGGCTAAAATCAGCAACACAAGAAACAACAGGTGTCAGTGAGGATGCGGAGAAAGGGGAACCCTCGTGCACTATTGGTGGGAATGCAAGCTGGGGCAGCCACTGTGGAAAACTGTGAAGTTTCCTCAAAAAGTTAAAAGTAGAGCTACCCTGTGATCCAATAATGGCACTTGGGGATATTTCTCGGAGGAAAGTAAAAACACTGCTTCGAAAATCTACCTGCACCCCATGTTCACTGTGGCTTTATTTACAACAGCCAAGACATGGAAGCAGCCTGTGTCTATGGACAGATGAACAGAGAAAACGTGATTTCATTTATGATCACGGAATACTATCCGGCCATGAGAAAGAATGAAACTCGCCATTTGCAGCAACATGGCTGGACCTGAGGGCATCGTGCTAAGTGAAGTCGGTCAGAGGAAGACAAATACAATTTGACCTCACTTGTTTGTGGGACTTAAAAAACAAAACCCAAGCTCAGAGGCTCAGAGAAGAGATTGGTGGTCGCTAGAGACGGGGTGGGGGTGAAATGGATAAAGAGTGTCAAAAAGGACCCCAGAAAAGCCTTCCCCCCTCCCTTCTTTCCTGATGACAGGACCCCATTTTGTTCAGGTCTCAGTTAAGTTTGCTTGGTGTCAGAAGTGGAGGTCCGACCTGGTCTGAGGGGGGCCAGTGGGCCAGTTCTCGACAATGAGGTGTAAGAGGACACCTGTTGGAAGCTCTTGGATTGAAGAAAGACAAATGAGAAACGTTCCACCCTGCCCGGCCCCTCATTTCTCTTGACCATGAGGTGAGTGTGTGATTTCCGAGCAACGGCAGCCATCTTGTAGTCATGAGGGGAAGGTCAAGAGACTCTCAGAGACCTCGGATCTGATGTTACTGAGTCACTGAACTAATCAGCAACCACCTTCCTCCATACTTAAAGGAAAAATAACTCCCGATGTATTCAAGCCACTGCTAGTCAGAGTTTCTAGTTCCTAACAGACAGGAGCAAGGCACTGGGGGGGCGGGGCATGCAAAGGAAGGCCTTGGGGGATGAGGGAGACTTTGTGGCCAAGGTGGCATTTGAGATCAACCTTGGAGGGTAGATGTGTGAAGGGTGTCCCAGGCTGGGAGAACTGAGGAGCAAGGGCATAGAAGCTACAGAAGGCTTCTGAGTTTGGGTGATTCATGTGAAGATTGGAGCACGGATGGGAATTTCACCTCCTTGGGGCAGATACCAAGGAGCGTCTGGGAAGAGTATGTTTCATAAGAAACTGCCAAACTGTCTTCCAAAGTGGCTGCACCATTTTGCATCCCCACCAGCAAGGGGGTGCTCGCCAGCATTGGGTGTTGCTGATGGATTCCATTCTAACCGATGTGTTGGTAAGTGGCCATTTTGACACCAGGATACTCAAAACGCTCTAAAACACAAATTGTCAAGGGCGCCTGGGTGGCTTAGTCGTTAAGCGTCTGCCTTCAGTTCAGGTCATGATCCCAGGGTCCTGGGATCGAGCCCTGCATCGGGCCCCCTGCTCAGCGGGAAGCCTGCTTCTCTCTCTCCCACTCCCCCTGCTTGTGTTCCCTCTCTCACTGTGTCTCTCTCTGTCAAATAAATAAAATCTTTAAAAAAAAAATTGTCAAATATTCTCTTTTTCCAAAATGAAAATAATTGTTTCTTATTCTGATTAGAAAAGTAACAAGTTAGCATTGAAGGATAAGACCACTAAAATTATAACATATATATAAATATGTATTTATAAAATATATAATTATAATTATATATAAAATATAAGCTATAATAAATAAATATATAAATTATATAATTAAAATATATAATTATAATGCATATATAAAATATATATATTTATAAAGTATACAAAATATATAAAAAATATATACATTTTTTTTTAATTTCAGTTCTACACCCCAGAGGTGACTATTGGTAAGGTACTTGCTACATACTCTTCCCAGATCATATTCTGTTACTGTTTTATTACCTTTAAAAAAAAACTTACTAATATAATGTGAGCTAGTTTCTACATGTACAAATATAGACCCACATCCTCTTGTTTAATTGTGAAACATTTTGTTTTTAGAATCCTGGATAGTTACTTAATCAACTTACCGTTGATGGCCATTGGATGATTTGGTGTCCCACTGTTATAGCAGTTCACCCCTATGGAATCAGTCAGGATTATAGAAACACATGTTAAACTTACTGAATCAAACCAGAGAAATTGTTGCTTATGCCAATGAAAGACCAAGGGAGTTCTCTGGCTTGGGGCATAAGTGGCTCTAAGACTTTATTCTGTGCTTTAGATTCTCAGGCTGGCCATCTCCCTCATGGTGACAAGGTGGCTGCCAGAAGCCTAAGGGACAACGATCTTCTCAGAAGAAAAAGCAAGCTTTTTTTTTTTAAAATCAGTTCCTACAAAATCTCCTGAATATAATCTCGTTTATGCTGATTGACCTGGCTTGGCCATGTGCCCAACCCTGAGGCGATCGTTGTGGCCAGGAGGGAAAACCACAATGTCCTCATGAACATCTTTATGTGCACAAGACACTTCCACCGCATACAGTTGTTTCCAAGGACAGTCTCCAAAGAGGATATGTTGACTCAGTACATTTGCACACGTACCATTTTCCTCCATATGCCCAAAGAATTTGTCTCTGCCAATGCAGAGAGTGAGGATGATATTGTGTTGCTCTTTGGATTAGGATCCTGCATTAGTCAGGGTTCTCCAGAGAAATAGAGCCAACTGGATGTGTGTATATACACATATACTATAGGGAATATCATATGTCGGTATATCATGTGATTACAGAGGCTGTAGTCAGTAAGCTGGAGACCCAGGAGGGATGATGATACAGTTCTGGTCTGAAGGCCAGCAGGCTCAGGACCCAAGAAGGACTGATGTTTCAGTTCAAGTCTGAAGACAGGAAAAAACTGAAGTCCCAGCTCAGAAGCAGTCAAGCAGGAGGATTTCCCTCTTGTTCTGGGGACCTCAGCCTTCTTGTTCTGTTCAGGCCTTCAACTGATTGGGCGGAGCCCACCCATGTTGGGAAGACAATCTGCTTTACTCAGTCTATTGATTTAAATGTTAATCTCATGCAGAAACGCCCTCACAGACGCAACCAGAAAAATATTCGACCAAATATCTGGGCACCCATGGCCTAGTCAATTTGACACGTAAAATTAACTGTCAGAGAGATGTCCTCCTGATTTTCCCTTGGTGCCAGTCCTGGAGGACACTTTGGAAACGGGACTTTTTCTCTACTCTGATCCAGCTTGAAATGCTGTCCCTTGGCTTCATCCCCCACTAGGAGGAAGGGGGACTGTGTAAACATTTGTGCCCTTCCCCACACTGACCAGAAAGAGGTTTTGCCCCATTTCGTTGGCAAGAGGAAGAGGTGGTGTTCAAACATCTGCTTCCGTGTCCCGTGGGTCATTCCTCAGACCCTTTGCTTTCCCAGCTCTGCCGAACTGTGCTTCTCCACAGAGGGGACCCTGTCTCCGGAGCTCTCAGGCCCATGGGTGCCCGCTGCGGGCTAGCGGGAACGGGATGGGGGGCAGTGAGGACCAGCAGCGCGAGACACCGGAGGCCAGGTGAGCGGAGAAGACTGGGCCGGACTAAGCTCTGTCATGTTCTTGGCCGCGGCCGGCTCTGGGTTGGTTCCATTTAGTAAAGGTGCGTCCCTCCCAGGAACACCACCCCCCATCTGCTTATCGGCCACAGCCGCTGAGGTTGGGATGCGCAGCTGGGCGTGGGGCGCCGACACACTCGGCCTTCCAGGAGGGCAGGTGAGGCACGGGGCAGGGGCGGCCAGCGGGCCGGGGCCGGCGCTGCGGGTGGCAGGTGCAGCGAGGGACCCGCCCCGGCTGGGCCTCGGCCTGCGGGCCTGGGCGGCGGCACTCGGGCGCCCTGTGGTGGCCGCTGGCCGTTCTCGTTGCTCCTCCTTCCGGCCACGCCTTGCACTGGGCAGGTACTATACTCGCCCCACTTGACCGTTAAGGAAACTGAGGCTAAGGTGTGCACGGTGGCAGTGACTGAGATGGACGTGCAGCTGGCTCTTTGCATGGTCAGCACCGAGTCCAGGAGAGCTGACCTCAAGGTGTGTTCACGAGAAGGTGTGTGTGGAGCCATCGTGGGCCCAGCTGACCTGACCCCTCCCGGGAGTGGTGCTGGGCCCTGGGTACCCCACTTTGGGGAAGCCACCAGCAAATGGCACATCCAGACTGAGTGGCCAGGGCGGGCGAGGACTTGGGGGCAGGAGGGCCACAAGGAGGAGGGTCGGGGCTCCCGGCTTCCGAGGCCACGGTGTCCCTGTGGTTGGGGACAGACTGCGGGAGTGAATCTGCCCTGAGCACGTGACCACAGAGCTGCAGGCCTGCGGGGGGAGGACGAGGCGAGTATGGAGGCATGTCCCCCACCCCTGGCTGAGGAGGGACAACGTCCTGACCCCAGCAGGGGAAGAGGGGGGCAGTGCTGGGCAGGCGGGGGCAGGTGCCTGGGAGATCTTGGTTTGGTTTGCTTGCTGCTCCCCTGCGTCTCTTCAGGTGTTTTGATTGTAGTGGACGCTTCTCCGCTGGGTGGACATTGAGGCCACCAGGGGTGGGGAGCCGCATTCCCGCTCCTGGCACCCTGCCTGCTGGGTGCTGGGCGGTCACACTCCCCTCATGGAAACCGGGGCACGGGCTTTGGAGAGGGAGCCTGGGCTTAGGTGCTCCAGGAGGCCGGGGTGAGGGCAGCAGGACTGGGGGAGGAAAAGGGAGACAGCGGGGTGAGTGGGAGGAGCCAATACTGCCGCCCAGAGGGGCCCACGTGGGTGGACGTGGCCAGGCTCTCCAACCTTGCCTCCTTCCGTCACTGGCTGGAAGGGCCAACAAGATGACCTTGACCAGGGCTCCAAAGCTGGGGCCAACCCTCCCTCAGGGTAGCCATCAGCTGACCCCCCTCCTGGTGCCGGCAGCACCCTTCTTGAGAGGCTGGTGTCTGGTTGGTCACAGTGGCCTGGCCGGACTCCAGCCAGGGGTGGAGCAGGGCCTGAAGCCAGGTCTGGGCCCCACAGCCCAGGGCTCCCCTGAGAGGCCGCCCTAGCACAGGGTCTGCCCCAGGGAGGGGGCCGTAGGCTGCACGGCCCTCCCGGGGTCCCCCCCACAGTCACCCAGTGCAGAGAGGTGGTCTCCTAGCCATCCAGGCCTGGACCCCAGTAAGACTGGGCGGAGGACTCAGGCAGTCCGGTCCCTCTCGTCTGGCGTCCAGCAGAGCCGTCTTGAGGAGGAACCTCCGTGTGACGGGCAGGGGGCAGCTTGGAGAGAAGGAAGCAGGGTGGGAAGGCCACTGCCTTCGTCAGGGTGACAGTGTTGGACCCGAGCCTCTCACTCACCTCCAGCCTGTCCTTGCCTGCAGCCCAGGCCCAGTGTGCTGGCCGTAGGGTCGCTCTGCCCACTGGTGTCCGTCCCCTTTTCCTGCTGTGCCCGCAGGAAGGGCCGGATGCAAGCTTGGGGGTGCTGGAGCCTCCCCTCAGGATGCCCAGGCGCTCCGGCCAGGCACAGAGCTCCAGGGCCGCCGCTTCTCTTCTCGCATCCCCACTTTCCCCTGGCTCGGGGGTCCCGAGGTGGACCCAAGGTGACAGTCACTCAAACCTGGCATTTCTCTCCTTAAAAACCACTGAAAAGAAGCCCAGTCTGGTCCTGTGTTGGTCCATTTCCATGTGGTTGCAAAGCAGCTCAGCCTGGGGGCTTTGGTGGGGGCTTTTTCCCAGCTCTGGAGGTGGAGGGGGCCCCCCTCTCATGACTACTCACCTCCCAGAGGCCTTCTCATGGCATCACGGTGGGAGGTGGGATTCACCTACGAATTTGGTGGGGGGGCAGACATTCTGTCCGGAGCAGCTCCGTGTCATGCTCACCCTTGAAGCCCCAACTCGGTTGCTGGGGGGCGGGGCGGGTGGATGTCTATCTGATTTTTCACTCCGGCCTCTGGAACGGCCCCCACTGCTGCAGGTCTTGGGGAGGCTTGTACCCGCACCACCCTCCAACCCGACCCCGGGAAGGGCTCGTGGGGCTGGAGGCTGCCCCATCGGGGACCAGGGCCCCCTATCTGCAGAGTAGGTGGCAGGAGCCACCCCAGGTCACCCAGCACCGCCTCTGACAGCTGGTTGGGACGCGGGAGCTCCTGAGCTGGTGTCGAAAACGCCCGCCGCCGAGCTGACCACCTCCAGCCTGCGGATTACCTCCTTCCTCTGAGCACGGCGGGCTGGGGCAGGCGGGGAGCTCGGCAAGGGCGAGCACCTGCTGTGTATGCTGTGCGGGGTGCCGCGAACACACGGAGACATGCTGCACAGTGTTGCCTGGGCGAGCGCAGCCTCCCCGTCCATCCATCCCCAGAGCACAGACCAGCCCCGCAGACAGGCGAGCGCATCTTCCGGCTACTTCAAGTCCCACTGCTTTCCTTTGGTGACGCAGCCGGACAGTCTTGTTCTGGGCTCCCAGGGAGCTTTTTGCAGCCAATCCCCAAATGCCCCAGCAAGGCACCCACACCCGGAGGCCAGCCTGGGGCTGGGTCCCCTCCACCCCCGGGTGGCACCAGCGGCTGCTTTCTTCCCGAGCCAAGGCAAGCCTGCTTCTCAGACAAGAGTGAAGGGACCCGAGAAGTGCAGGGTGTCCTGCGGTTCCCCGCCGACGTGTCCTTGTGGAGGCTCCCAGCTGAGTAAACGGAGGGTTGGGGGGGGGGTGCCCGGACAGAGGGCACAGCCCGCAGGGGTCCTGGTTCGCCAGCCGGGTCTGTGTAACAGAGCACCCCGGCGGGGTGTCTGAACCCACAGAAACGTGCCACGTCTCAGTCTGGGGGCTGGAAGGCCGAGATCAAGGTGTGGGCAGCTTGGCTCCTACTGAGACCTCTCTCAGTGACCTGTAGATGGCCGTCCATCTGCGTCTTCCTGGTCCACCCTGCCTCCGTTTCTGTGTCCCAGTCCCCGTTCCCACGAGGACACGGCCCACCCCAGTGACCTCGCCGCCCCGGGACAACCTCTTGAGATGGTCTGCGAGGAACGACTCCAGCTCAGCTCGCCTGCCGTGTTCCTTCCCCGTGTGTCTCCTTTCCTCCTCACACGGAGCATCTCACTTCTGACACCGCTGGTCCCAGACGTGTGGGCTTTCCCGCCAACAGGCAATGCTGTGCCACCAGGCGCGTGTCCCACGACTGAACTCAGTTCCGACGCTGGCGACCCGGGCGTCACGCCTTTCAGGGCTTGGTCCCGTGAGACAGCCCCCCACGTCAGACCCACAACTTCTGCCAACTTGGCCACAAATCGGGGAGGTCCCACGATCTCTTCCTCGGGGGGGCGGTTAATTTGCTGGACTCGGGGAAGCACTTACTCGGTTGACTGGCTTATTACAGGAGGTGATGACCAGCCAGAGGAAGAGACGTGTGGGGCGAGCTCCAAGCACCACCCTCCCCACGCCTCCAGAAGCTCCCCGAATCCCCTGCTCTCGGGATTTTATAGAGGCCTCATCACATAGATGTGACCGGTCACTAAGTCCATTTCCAGCCCCTCTCCCTTCTCCAGAGAGAGGGGCAGGCCTGAAAGTTCCAATCTCCTAATCGTGGCTTGGTCTCCTCGTGACCGCCTCCACCTGGGAGCCCGCTCAGAGTCGCCTCATTAGAACAAGACACCCTCCTGTCACCCAGGAAATGGCAAGGGTTCCAGGAGCCCCGCCGGTGTCAGGAGCCAGGGGCAGAGAGACCAACGTCTGTTTGCTATAACCTCACGGACCCTGTGTCCAAATGAGGTCACTTTCTGGGGTACTGGGGGCTAGGACTTAAGGGAGGACACAAAGCAACGCCAGCTCACCCCAGCTCCGAGTTGCCATAGTTACCGGCATCATGTGCGGGGAGCTCATGGTCGGGGCAGGGGCCCCGGGACCCGCATGGAGCAGTTCCCCACGTCGGAACCCCGGCCCAGGCCACAAAGTGCCCGGGGCTGTGCGATCCCCTGGGGACGCGGCAGGATGCCTGAGCGCTTGGGGCAGACGGCGGGCACGGGACCAGGAGATGGGGGAAGAGCAAGCTCAGGTCTGTTCCTGGCCCCGAAGTCCCTCTGCAGGTGCCCAGGCAGTCCCAGACGGCGATTTGCCTTCTTTTGGGTGGGTGGGGGAAGGGGCAGGGCCGGGGGTGGCCGCTGCACCCCGTCTGCTGCCCCTGGAACTCCAACCTGCCAAGGCCCCTCCTGTCTCAGGGGGCTGGGGGTGCAGAGCCCCCCTGCCTCGGGGATTCCCGATTTTGCAAATAAAAATACAGGGCACACAGTTAAATTTCAGCTTCACGTTGCAGTAGAAGGGTTTCCCGGACGGTGCACACAGGACCTGCCTAGACCCACCATTGCCTCTTTCTCTGTCCGAGCAGGGGGTCAGGAAAGACCTCTGAGGAATGTGCGGGCAGAGACCCCCGTGGGGGGAGGTGGGGGAGGCACGCGCCAATGGGCCATCAAGCTGCGGCCTCACGTTCTGGGGTGAGCTTGTTGAAATGCACCTTCCGGGCCCTGCCTCTAGCTTAGTAGGTGTGGGGCGGACACGGGGCTCCTCTCTGAGTCTGCCGTATTCCCTCCTCCTTCTAGAATTTTCTGCGCACGGTCTTGGGCCCAGAGCTGGCAAGGGGGTCGCCTGGCGCAAAGCCCTCCTTCCACTGCCCAGTAACACCTCCAGGGGTCTCAAGGGCCTCATCTGAGGGGCACGCAGCTCTCCTGGGCCACGGCGAGGTGCCTGGTTTTCAGTTCCATGTGTTTCTGGAAGGAGCCGAGGAGCAGGTGCGTGGTTTTGGAGAAGCTCCCCCTGCCCCCCGCAGCCGTGCCTTCTCAGTTCAGGGCCTCCCACCTGGACTTCTGGCTCGAGCAGGTCATGGCCCAGGGCCCACGAGGTCATCCCCATCTTCGAGCGCTCGGCCCCCTTACCCTCAGGAAGGGCCAGCAGGTGGAACTCAAGTCCCTTTCTTCTGGTTTGGAAGAACAAGCAGGAGAGAGGAGGCCCAACTCGCACAGTCCGCGGGGCCAGGGAGCTCCTTCCCCTTCTTCCCATGTCCGGGTGGGCCGGCCAGTCCTGGCCTCTGACCCCGAGGAGCCTCTTCTCAGGCCCCACAGTCCTCTGTCCGCGGCAACTCCGTCCCCAGCCTCCTCCGGGCACAGAGCGGAGGGGGCCCCAGCGGCCCCGCGCTGCCCCTGCCCTGTCCCCTCCCGGAGGCTGCACACCGGCCTCCACCCTGACACAGAACCCGGGCAGGAAATGGGCGGCTCCGCAGTCTCAGCAGGTGGTTTGCCGTCCTGGGCCAGGGGGACCTTGACCGTGCTCCCCGCCCCTCCTCCGGCGGCTTCCGGCGTCGGGACTCGATGGGAACGGCCTTGCGTGAGGTCAGGGCTTATCTGACTTGGGTGACCTGGCACCAACCAGGCCTGAAGCCCGCTTCCCGCCCCCCGCCCCGCGCTTGCCGAGGCCGAGGTGAGCGCCAGACAGCCCCAGCGCCGCCCCCAGCAGCTGCCGTGGCCCCGGCCTGTCACTTATGTGCTGGGGCTTGGTTTCCTCGGGGGTGTGGGGGGTATGGTGTGGTTGAGATGAGGAAACGGGTCACCGCGTAGGCCGCCCGCCTTCTTCCTGCCTGTCCTCCCTGGTGACTTGTCAGGAGTGTGGGAGCGGACACGCACGAGCTGGCCGCCCGGGGCCTGACGGAGGCAGCACAGGAGAGCGGTGGAGAGATTCCTGGCTCTCCAGGTCCTGGCTGTGTGACCTTCAGTGAGTTACTCGACCTCTCTGTGCCTTGCTCCCACATCTGCAGACCGGGGGGAACGACAGTAATGCCCACCTCAGGAGGTTGTCGTGAGGACTCAACAGCCCAGGTGGACTTGTCCGCTCAGTGCTCGGCACGTGGCAAGGGCCCAGCAGGGCCTGGACGTGTAAGCGCTCGGATGATGACCCCCGCCTGGGGGAAGGCAGCAGAGCTGAGCGGCTGGGCTCTGCTGGACCCTTGCCGGTGCCCCAGGACCGGGACACCGCGCTGTCTTCAGGTCTTTTCTGCTTGCTCATCCTCTTTCCAGTGAATTGCCATTTTTTGGTAAAAGTCGGGGTCTCCATTACCCACCTACCCGTGGAACCGCTCCGTGATGCTGAAATGTGAAAGCAGCAAACACCATGTCCCAAATGACACTAATCTGACTTCAAGCCTGCATCTCCCGGACGGGGGTCACCCATGTTCGGTTTCTGGGGACCCCTTCCCACTCCATGGGTTCGTGGGGAATCCCAGGCTCTTGGGGGGGGAATGTCTGGGCCATAGTCCTGTGCGGTCGCTGTGGCTCCTTCTGTTCCCTGAGCACTGGCCCCCCCCAGGGGCTCCGAGATGCCCCCCGAGGGGGATCCCCTCTTCTGCTCTCGGCACCAGGAAGCTCTGTGGACTCACCCACAGAGGGGACCCTCGCCGCGTCCCTGGGCAGTCTGGCCTTCCCTCTGGAGGAGCCAAGGCTCAGGCTTGCTCCCGGCGGAGCCCCAGGACCCTGAGGGGATTCCGCTTGGGCCTGGTAGCACCAAGAAGCCGCTCGTGTCCATCCCGTCCCTGCTTCTGCCTCTGAGAGCCTGGCCGAGGAGCACGAAGGCCTGTGTGTTGTTCTGCGGGTGGGAGAAGGGGACCTTCCTCCCATTCTGCTCCTTACGTGCAGTGAATCTTACAGCCGTCCTACACCGCGCACCACACACGATGCCCGAGTCGCGGGCGGGCCAGGCAGCAACCCGGGCCACGGTCCCCGGCCGCCCGCCCGCCTGCCCGTCTGTGCTGACCCGGGCACCGGAGGATCCTGCCATGACCCCTTCGCTCGCTCAGAAAGACGACGCTTCATATTGCGTTTTCCGAGCGTTGTCCTGTCACTTTCTCGGATTTTACTTTCTGTCGCTCACAGGCCCACACGTTCCCTGGACCGCCCCGCTCCCGGGCTCCTGGGTCTGCTCCCGGGCCCCAGATGCCCAGACCGCCCCTGGGGGCGGCACCGTCCCTCCTCCTGTGAGCGGTTACAGAGGCGACAGGGATGGAACGCCCTTCCCTGCTGCCTGCGCCCTCCAGGCCGCGCGTGTCCCTCGGCCCACGAGCCGCCCCCGCTGGACTCTGCTGGTCGCGCTGGGCTCTGGGGGCACCAGCCCCTTGGGATCCGCCACCTCCGCACCGCTCCTCCCGGCCCCCGCCTCTGCTCACTTCCTCCTTCAGGATGCGGGGTGGACTCGCAGGCAGGGGCCGGGTCTGGACAGATGCCCAGACAAGCCTCCAGGGGCCTGTCATTAACAAGGGGAACAAAGAAATTGCTCAGAATTTTCAGACGCGAGCGAATCCCAAGATGACGTCTTTTATTTGTCAGCAAAGAAGAAATTCCAGCGGTCAGGCTTTACTTATTTTCAACTCAATGGAAACGGACGTTTTTTTTGTTTTTGTTTTTTTTTTAAAGATTTTTATTTATTTGACAGAGAGAGACACAGCGAGAGAGGGAACACAAGCAGGGGGAGTGGGAGAGGGAGAAGGAGGCTTCCCGCGGAGCAGGGAGCCCGATGTGGGCCTCGATCCCAGGACCCTGGGACCATGACCTGAGCCGAAGGCAGACGCTCAACCGACTGAGCCACCCAGGCGCCCCGGAAACGGACGTTTTAATGTGAGGGGAAAACATGGGGTCCTCGTGTCTCCATCTCCTCCCGCCCTTCACCCCCGGTTATTGCACAGCGACATCTTTCTTGCTGAGCAGAATGACATCCTCAGACTCTTCCTCAACCCAGTGCTGCGGGCCACCAGTGCGAATCGGAGGGCACTGCCTGCCGTTCCGGGGCAGCTGAGCATCCTCGGCCCTGACCACTGGGGCCAGCCATGGCTGCACGCCTGGCTCCCGCCTCCAGGCCCACTCCGCTCCAGCGGCCAGCGAGGCCTGGTCCTCTCGTTCTCGCTCAAGGGTGAAAGACTGTCCACAACAGGGGCGGCAGACTGTCTCTGCAGGTCAGGCACACAGGCTCGAGGTGTGCTGGCCGCGGCCGGACACAGCTCAAGGCAGGCGGGTCGGCGTTCCAATGAAACTCTATTGGTTCTTGCCCGCCCCCGGCCTGCCGCGATCCCAGGGTCTTGGTGAGGCGGGTCCCTCCGTCCCTCCCACGTTCCGCTGCACCCGAGCATGACCGCACTTGCCCCGTCGGCCCGTCCCCGCAGCGCCCCGCGCCCCTGGACCCAGCCTGCTGGATTCCCGGCTCTCCTCGGCCCAGATGGCCCACCGCGTGCTCCCTGGACTGGCGGGGGATGGGGGGCAGGGGGCAGAGGACCCCCGTGCAGGGTCGGGGTCCACAGGGGAGCAGGGGGCTGGCCGACTCCCCCAGACACGGCTCCCCAGAGCCCAGCGCCCCGCGTGGACAGTGCGGCGGGGCCTACACCACAGCTGGGCTTTCCTCAGGGGGTTATTTTTAGGGGATTGTTTTATGTATCTGGCTAATTGGGTTTTTATGTGCTTGAACGCAGCCCCTCTGGGCCTTGGCCACCACCCCCCCCACCCGCCCTCCAGCCCCCAGCAGACATCCTGAGACCCGGGAGAGGGCAGGAGGGAACCCCGGATGTGAGACGACCCCGGAACCCCTCTGAGCCCCCGTCTCACGGCATAAAACCTGTGCCCTTCTTACAGAGTTTTGGGAAGAAGAAATAAAGGAGATACTCCACGGACCCACCGTGCAGGTAGTACTTAGTGAGTCCTCCAGGCGCACCAGCTGGGCTCTTGACTCCATCCTTGGGTCCCACCTCCCCTCCAGATTCTGCTCCCAGTCCTGCACCCTCACTGCCACAGCCTGGACGCCGACCTTTGTCACGTCCTCCCTGAACAACCCCCACAGCCTCCTCACTGCCCTCTCACCCTCCCGCTCCAGTCCAGCTGGAGAACACCTTAAAAAATACAACAGCCAGGGCGCCTGGGGGCTCCGTCAGTGAAGCGTCCGACTCTCGGTTTCCCCCATAGGTCCTGATCTCAGGGTCGTGGGATCGAGCCTGGAGTCGGGCTCCCCGCTCAATGCGGAGTCTGCTTGAGCCTCCCTCCCGCGCACACACTCGCTCTCTAAAATAGATAGGCAAATCTTTAAAAAAAAAAACAAACAGCTTTACTGAGCGAGATCATTCATATACCGTGTAATTCATTCATTTAAAATGTATAATCAATGCCTTGTAGTATGTGGTATATTCACAGTGTGCAACCATCACCACAACCCACTTGAGAACATTTCTCTCCCCCAGACAGAAGCCCCGTGCCCCTGACAGTCACTCCCCATTTCTGCATCCACCCCCAGCCCCGGGCAACCACAGACCTCCTGTCTGTATGGATTCACCTGTTCTGGACGTTTGATATTAATGGAATCACACACTGTGTGGTCTTTTGCGACTGGCCTCTTTCCCTGCGCGTGATGTTTTTGAGGACCATCCACACTGTTCCATGTCATCCCGCCTCTTTCTGGCCAGTCATGCTCCATGGTTCAGAGATGCCCCATTTCCTCGCGCCATTTGCCCAACGACGGACCGGACACCCAATGAGTTGTTTCTGCCTTTTGGCTGTTCTGAGTACTGCTGCCAGGAAATTCGTGGGCAAGTGTTTGTGCGGACATACATTTTCATGTCTCCGTACACCTAGGAGTCCTGTGATAACTGTAAGTTTAACTTTCTGAGGAACTATTTCCCAGAGCGCCTGCACCATTTCACAGTCCTCTCCGTACGGCTCGAGGGTTCCGATTTCTCCACATCCTTGTCCACACTTGGTATTTCTCTGTCTCTGTCTCTCTTCCCTTCCTTTCTTTCTTTACTCTCTACTTAGTGGGGGTGGAGCGGTGTGGTTTTGATTTGCATTTTCCCGATGCTAATGTTGTATTTTTCCATATGCTTGTTGGCCATTGGTATATCTTCTTTGGAGAAACGTCTATTCAGATCTTTGCCCATTTTAAAATTAGATTAATTATCTCGTTATTGAACTGTAAGAGTTTTTCGTATATTTTTAAAACAAGTCTGTTAATAGATACTTGATTGGGGAAACTTTTTCCCATTCTGTGGGTTGTATTCTCGCCTTCTTGATAGTGTCCTTTAATGGCATTTAGAAGTACAAAAGCTTTTCATTCTGATGAAGTCCAGTTTAGCTAATGTTTCTGCTTTGGTTGTTTATGCTTTTGGTTTCGTGTCTAAAAAACCATTGCCTAATCTGATCTCACAAAATTTATACCTGTATTTCCCTCTAAGATTTATCATTCTAGCTCTTACATTTAGGTCTCTGATCCATTTGGAGCTATTTTTTGTGTATGGTGTGAGGTAGGGGTCCAACTTCATTCTTTCACATATGAATATCCAGTTGTCCCAGCGCCATTTCTTGCAAAGACTATTCTGTCCCTATTGAGTTGTATTGGCACACTTGTCAAAAATCAATGGACTGTAAATGTGAGGGTGTATTTCTGGACTGAGTCCCATCCCATCTTCGATCTATATGTCTATCCTGGTGCTGGTGCCACACAGTCTTGATTTCTACAGAGACTAAGTTTGGAAACCAAAAAGTGTGAGACCTCCATCTTTGTTCTTTTCCAGGATTTTTGGGGACTCTTCTGGGTCTCTTGAATAAAAAAATAATAATCTGGGTCACCCTTTTGCCTAAAGACCTCTTGTAATTCCCTGTGGACCATGGAGGAGTGGGCACACTGGTCCTGGTCTCCCGAGACTCGCTGTGAGGGTGGGTGGGTTGTGTGGGGGGCCAGCAGGAGTGGCCACTTGCGCTGCTCGGCGGACTGGACGTCTCCGTCACTCCGGCTGAATGGGTGGCCGAGACACGAGGTGGGAAATGTCAGGTAATGGGCTGGCTGCATTTGGTAGACCACGGGCCCCTAACCCAAGTGCCCTTCGGGATCACCGTGGGAACTCATTACAGTGCAGATGGCTGGGCCTCCTCATTCACGAATGTGCCCTGAGTGTCCGTCCCGTGTGGACAGACGAGCCTTGCTCTGGGGAGTTTTCACTCTAGGGAGGGGGGAAGGCCACTGATGAGCAGCTTAGGATCGAATACCATTAAGCACTCTGCAGAAAGTAGCAGAAATGACCTGAGGAGTATTGGAGGGGTTCCAGAGGTCAGATGAGGGGGCAAGAGCTCCTGGAGACAACATTTCAGCGGTGACCCGAGTGACCAGAGGCAGCCTCCCACACGAAGTCCTTCTGGCGTGCCCAGGAAGTGGTCCTTTAGGGTGACCATGGGGGACCCCCTCCAGCCAACCTCGGGCAGGGGTCCTCACTGGCCTGAGCCACATCCTTTCGCAACAACGACCACTTTGATTTTAGTTGTGTTCTTGTCGTGGTATCCTGTCCCCTAGCTGGAGATATTTCCATGCTACAGCCCTGTTCTATTATTACTCGCCGACGGGCGGCAGGGGGTGGGGGGGCGGGCAGGGACGGATGGGCTGCGGTCACTCTCCCGCTAGAAGACACATTTCCTGTGGGCAGTGCTGCTCCCGTCTGCTCCCATCCGAGCTCTCCGTGCCCGGACAAAGTGCTCAGTGAGTACAGGTGGAAGGAACGACTGATGCCGGACCAGCTGGTGCGCAGGGGCTGCTGGGTGTGACCTGCGGCGGCGGGGAAAGCTCACGGCCCTGTGTGAGGGCGCACGGCTGCCGGCGATGGGTGCTGTGCTCAGTCCAGCCCGGAGACGGGGTGGGGAGCAGCTTTCCCTGCGCAGTAGGCGCCCCTTTCTGCACAGCGCCTGGTGAGAGGTAGCGCTTGTCCGTAGGATTTGCCGTGTGTCGCTGCAGACATTGACTTCCCGAGGTCGCGCAGCTGCCCGATGAGAATCCGGGGTCTCCACGGGGGAACTGTGCTTCCAGAACGTACGATCTTGCCCTCTACACCGTGCGCCTCCGTCCACGGAAGTGCCCAAACAAGCCCCAGCCGAGGGAATCTGCAGCCGGAATGCACCCACATACTCACCTAAGCAGCTGAGCTTGGAAGTTTAACACACTTGTTTGATCGTGGTAAACTACCCACGCGCTTTACCGCTGCGACCACGTGGGGTGCGCAGGGCAGAGGTGATCCGCACATTCGCATGCTTGTGCGCCCATCCGCAGACCGTCTCACCTTCCCAGACATAGACTGTGCGATCGTTCAACAGGAACCCCCCTGTTGCACCTCCTCCCGCGCCCCCCAGGCACCCACCATTCTACTTTCTGTTTCTCTGAATTTGGCTATTTTGGGGACTGCGCAGAGGTGGAATGATGCGTTTGTCTTCTTGTGGCTGGCTTTCCACACTTGGCATAACACCCTGCAGGTTCATCCACACCGTAGCAGGTGTCAGGATTTCCTTCTTCTCTAAGACTGAAGAATATTCTGTCGGAGACACACAGTAAACCACATTTTGTTCGTCTGTTCACCCATCCGTGGACACGTTGTGAGTAATGGCTGTGGTGAATCGTGCTGCAGCCAACATGGGCGTGAGAAGCGCGCTTCTACTATACCAGTCAAGGGAATTGAGGCCTCGGAGGAGAAGGTCCATCACCTGGGCCTCCCTGCGCCCCGCTGATACTGACCGCCGCCTCGTCTCATCCCTGCAGGGGACCCGGCGGCTGGGGCTGGGGTTCGCGTTCCTGGGGGGGTGGGGGGTGCACACGCCTGTAACAGCCACACGGGGCACCGTGCGCTGGGACACCCGCACACCTTCACTGAGCTAGCTCCCGGGCCCCGGAGGGTCCTCTCCTGGGGTCCTCTCCTGGCCTCCCACTGGGTCTCCTGTCCCCCCACCGACCAAGTCTGACAGGTGGGGACAGAGTGAAGTCTGAAGGTTTCTGGCAGGCATGGTTCTTAGAGAAAGTTCCAGGAGATACTGTTCTGCCAGAATAAAGGAGGGTCTCAGGTGCTCATCTCCAGAGGATCACCAGGTTAAGTTGCTCAGTCCTTGTGGAAGGAGGTCACTGGCCCGCAGGGGCTTGGCTGCAAATGGGTATCATTCCGGTCACCACGCTGCCGTTCAAGGGGCGTCTGATCACCCCACAGCCGCCTCTGTCCTTGTGAAGAAAGGGGCAATCTGTGGCTTACTCTACCCAGTGGAGTCTCTCACCCTTTCATTCCCCTAGAGTTCAGGGAGCACCTGCTATGCCCTGTGGCACTGCTCTAGGGCTGGGGAAGCAGACCACCTGTCTGCCCTGCGGGAGCTACTCTTCTAGTCCTAGACACCGGGGAAGGTAAACGGAGCGACATAGGTATGTCTGATGGATAGTACCATGGAGATAAGGAAAGGAAGTGTGGGGTTGGTGGTGAGTTGTATTTTTCAACAGAGTGGTCAAGAAAGGCCTCACCGAGATGGTGACGTGGAGGCAAGACCTGAAGAAGACAGGGAGAGAGCCACAGAGTGTCCGGGAAGTGTTCCAGCAGAGAGGGCAGCATGTGCAAAGGCCCTGAGGTAGAAGCCAATGGCAAGGAGGCCGGGGTGGCTGGAGCTGAGTGCGCAGAGGGGTGGGGAGGGGGATGAGGCCTAGGAAGGGCTTTGTGCACCAGCGTGAGAGAAGCAGGCAAGTGACTTGAGCTCACGTTTTCAGAAGAGAAAATCAAGCCTGCAGGGCAAGGGCAGGGGCTGTCGAGTGTGGAGGACTGGTAGACCCCTGGATGAGAGGTCCACGGGCCTGGTTTCCGGCGCCGTCCCACTCCGCCTCCTGCTGGCCCTGGGACGCACCTCAGCACCACCAGTCTCCGCATCTGTACAAAGTGGGTGAGAAGGGTCTGCCCCTTTACCCCCTCGGTTATTTGTGAGGATCAAAGGAGAAATCGCCGTGATCGCTCACCGGAGGCTACATGAAATTTTGGGGACTTTCATTCATCCCCTGCTGAGCTTCTACCAGACGAAGCAGCCCGAGGGTTTGGCTCAATGGTAATCGTATTTCCAGCAGCGAAGACACCCTCAGTGGGATCTCTTCCTTGGGGAGGGGCTCCAGAGGGGTCAGCCCAGTCTCGGGGCCTCCCTTCCCGGTGCCACTGTGCTAGGAGTCTGCCCCGATGCCCTGAGTCCTGCCCGGAGCACCGCGGACACGCGGACCAGGGCTCCAGGAGGGGAATGGGTGCCGAGATCCAGCCTGAGCTGCCCCTGCTCCAGGCCTCCTGCCCCCCTGGGGGCTGTTTTGTTTTGCTTTGTTTTCTCTCTATTTTGCACATGGAGGCTCAGGTAGCCAGGGGGGCTGCTCGCAGGGCCCAGCCTCTCCCCAACCTGCTGGGTCCCATTGGAATGCCCCCACGCTGTGGCCCGTTGCCCTGTCGGTCTCTCCCGCTCGGCCATGGCCAGGCTGTCCCCCAGTGCCTGCACACCACAGGTGCTCAATCGACGCGGCTTTTGTCCACCATCGATCCGCAAGACCCCGTGGTCCCCTTCCCTGGTGTCCCGTGGGCTGTGGGCTTACCGCAGGCTCACGGTGCCATGCCGTCCCCTCAAGGGTGCCGACTGTATATTGTCTTGCTGGCAACAACATTTTGCATTATTAAAAGTGTCTCTGACACGAACCCTTTAATTTACAGGATGAGTCCTGCCCCTGGGAAGGGGCCTTTTTTTTGAAATGCTGCAGGAACCGCTTGGCAGGATGCCCTTCCAAGGCAAGCGCATGCAGCCCGGGCGTGGACCCCTGGGGGACAGCAAGGCCCAGAGGCGGAAGCACCTGTTCCTCTCTGGGCCGGACTTGGGAATCGCTCCCCGGCTCCCCCAGGAGGTCCCCTCGGCCGCGCCCCGAGGACTGGGGACTGGGGGTCTCTGCAGCCGTACTCCCGTCCCCCCCTCCGTGTGAAAACGGCGTCCTGCTGCTCAGCCCCAGTGCCCCACCCCCACCCCCCCACAGGCGTCCTTGATCTCAGAAGCCAAACAGAGCCAGGCTGCCAACTGGGGCACCGGCTTCCGGGACACACCCAGGCAGCTGGGTGGAGGCGACCCGGGCCTCGGCTAAGCTCCACGTGTGGCCCCCGGGGGCCACCTGCCCCAGACCCTGAGAGCCCCACTCCTGGGCGGCCGGGCCCCAGGAACTGGGTATTTATTTTAAATCCCAAATGCTAATTAAGATCAAAGTGCTTCTGGTGTTCACCCTGGGGCGCCCCCCTGTGCCGGCATTCCTGGGGGCCGGGGACACGGCGGCAGCGGCGTCCACATGGGGGTGCACTTGGAAACCTGGTTAGCGGGGTCCCATCTTTCGGAACAAGGAGACACGTGGGAGGAGCAGCGTTGGTGGGCGAAGAGCAGACGTTCCGGACACCGTGTGGCAGGAGCACTCCCAGGCCCGCTCGCCAGGTGGCAGGTGGTGCAGAGCCGCGGGGACGCTGGTTTCCTCGCGCCTCCCCCCCCCCCCCCCCCCCCCCCCCCCCCCCCCCCGCCGCGGGGGGGCGCGGGGGGCGGCCGGCCGCCCCCCCCGGGCGCCCCCTCCTCCCCCC